>NC_079205.1:9964691-10264691 GCF_026745355.1 Beta vulgaris subsp. vulgaris | reverse complement strand
TTGATCTTATTCCTACTTTTTGCATTTTTGATATATAATTAATGTATAACATTCTAATACAATTTGATTTGTTTTTTTTTTTTTTTCTAAAAGTGTGATTTCCTTTGGTTCAGCAAAAAACCACCTGAATTGTATACCAGAGAGCATTGGGAGGCTTTCACGTCTTATTCGCCTCGACCTGTATCAGAATAGTGAGTTTTCCTTGCACATTTGCAGCAGCTAGAAGTAGTCATTAGGCATTGGTTAGAGTATATCTGTTTTGCATGCATTTATAATTGTCTGGATAAAGCTTCTTCCTTTTGGCATTTGGTTGCTTGCATCAATTTTATTATGTACCTTGTTTACTAATGCTGCAGGAATTTCATCAATTCCATCATCTATAAAGGATTGCTCTTCTCTTATAGAATTTTACATTGGGTAATTATATATGCTCTTGTAGCTAGTTGCTATTTTTCTTGTCAGTGGTTGTGTTTTATTACTGGATCATTCTGCTGACCCACATCTGTGATTTCATATATTAGGAGCAATAAGTTATCATCGCTACCAGCAGAGATGGGAGAGCTTTCTCAGTTAAGCATACTGGATCTTCACTCAAACCAGGTAAGTCACATTGTCTTCACCTGTAAGAATGTCTTATCTGAAAATTTGTCTAAACTCTAAATTGAGCTGTTCACCTTCCCTCTCGATCCCCCCCTCTTTTTCCCATGAAGATTGTATGTTAAGAGATATGTACTCATTTAGTGTCTTATTAGACGAGGGTAAGATTTGCTCTGTGTCGCTTATTTAGAAAGAAAGACATTGGGGTCAATGGAAATTTCAGAAACAATTGGAATCGGTGTGACTTTATTCGTTCGAGAGTTGTCCTAAATTATAGGCTTTTCAAGTTTTCATGCTTTACTTAAATTCCATGATAAACTAAGCACTACTACCATCAGACACTGCTTGCCCATGAGTTGTCCTATCTCTGATTGTAGTATTTCTTATCTCTATAGCTTAAAAGCAACACCATATAATAACTTGTTCTTGGAACTATCAATTGTAGTCCCTTCAGTTTCTTGCTTGCTTTTGATAATTTATTGTGATGCTTGATATCTCTATGATGTTATGATAGTATATATACATTTTCTCCTGCTGGGATAAATGTTGTGCATATTATCATGTAAAGTAGCTGTTGTTATTTTTGTTTGCAGCAACTGTTTCATCTGCTACGCTGTGGTATTCTTGTTTTTGTTTTGTCTATTCTTTCATCCCTCCACGAGGAGTTGATGGGCGGCCAACTTACTTTGTGGCACTTTCAAATTTTCATTTTTCATAAAGCCACATCGCTTGTTATTGTACAATTAAGTCTAAACAAGGCCACAAGGCAATTATCTATATGGATAAGGACTAAACCCTTGCTAAATATTTATGTGGAATTTGTTCTGAAGCTGTTGCTCATCTAAAAATGTCTGCAGCTAAAAGAATTCCCAGTGGAAGCGTGCAAATTGTGCCTGTCAGTTCTGGATCTGTCAAATAATTCGCTATCAGGCTTGCCTGCAGAAATTGGTGCTGCTTCTTGACTTCATTTCTGTGAAGCACTTTAACTGTTCTGTTTCTTTGTTGTGAAATAATTGGTTACTGTCCGACCATTTGCTGGCCTGCTGGGCTATATGATGATTTTTAAAAAGTACATGTTATTATTGCAAGAAAAGGAAAAAAGGCACCTCCTGTTATTGAATATGGCCACGAAAACAATATATATGTTCTGTTAGTTAAAGAAAAAATTTCCTTGCATAAAGAAAGTTTCAGCTTGAGAGGATCAGAAATATCTAATATCAGCAACATATTTAATAATCATGTCGGAATGATTCTCTTTGGATCCCGGTTCTTTGTCACACGTGTTTGATAGGAAAACATATAGTTTAGTTTTTGGGATGCACTTGCTAGTTTTCATGCCTCCTCTCGCGTCCCTGGGAAACTTTTTTGTATCTTGTTCTTTTTTCTCTTTCCCTTGGTCAAGTTGATAGGATCAGATTTTCGAATAAGCTTGGGTAAAGGATAACCTCTTCTGTACCTTTTCGCATCTTCCCACCTTTCTATGACGCATATGCCCCAGTTTTGGAGTTTCTTTTCGGATTAGTTTCTGTTCTTTCCAATTTATGCCCTGTTACCCATCCAGAATTAACTAACCCGTGTTCTTGGGTGGTAGCAACGCGTTCTTTCCAATTTATGCCGTGCTTATGGCCTGATGAAACACGGATTAGTTTCTGTTCTTTTCGGATTAGTTAATTCTGGGTGGAAGCTCGTGTTGTTGGAGGGTCTGTTAGTATTTTTGCTGTAATTCTAATGAATGCTGCATCAATGTTGTTCAGGTTCGATGATAAGTTTGAAAAAGCTTGTACTCATTGGAAATCCAATGCGCACCATTAGAAGGTTTGATGTTGGTGATTTCTATGTTGTAGTTATTATGATTTTGTTCTTAATGAATAATATACGAAGGACAATCTTTTCTTTTGACAGCTCATTGGTATCTGGACCAACAGCTGCTTTATTGAAGTATCTTCGAAGTAGACTTCCTTCTGCACAAGGTATAATCTCTCTTTTGACTTGTTTGAAAATCCTTGGTTTTTCTGACACAATAATTTCCAACACAGTTGAAGTATTCCTTTACTGTACTGATGATAATATTCTGATGTAGAGGCTGAAGCATCAACTTCAACTAAAGATGATATGGTGGCTATGGCAGCTCGATTGTCTATCACCTCAAAGGTAGCCGGCTTATTTTGAATATTGACAGTGTTCAGTTTTTAAAGTTGCATCTGAACTTGAAGCCGGATCATCTGTAGCTTTAATTAGGATTGTTATATGTAAAGATAGTAATAATATGTGTATTGCTTTATTATTATAAGAAGTATATCATCTTATATTCTTATTATTTTGTGCTGTCAAATGTTCTGTTCTGCAGTGCCTGTTAGGTTCTGTATACCCCCCTTAGCTTTGATTTAAAAATTTCTGGAGCTTGAATGGAATTGAATTTCTACTGGAGTGTTTATCATCACCATATGCTAGCGCTGCCACTTCTCTGTTCACCCAAAAATTAGGACAGCAAACTCTATCGATAATAGAAGTACAAGGCAGTGGAGAAATGTCCTTGCAAAGGATATCTAACACATGCTGATGAACTTAAGGCCTAGCAGAATGAATATTCTTTGGTGAATGCCTCCCTCCTCGTTTTCACTTTTCTAGATGAGTAATGTTCTCCTTTTCCAACGTTTTATAAGATAAAAACTGGAGAATAGGGACACTCTCTCCGTTTAGATTTTATGACGACTAAATTCAGGATGAAGTCGACAGTAGAAAGATTCAGCATGTTTTCTTGTTGCCTTAAAATTGTTACTTGCCTTATTGTATGGGTTAAGCTGTTGTTGTAAGCATCCCACCTCATTTTTCTATCGTTCAGAGCATTGGTGCTCTTATTAGACGAATGTCCATATTAGAACTTTGTTATGGTGCATGCTAGCAAGATGTAGTGAGATGTCTCTACAATAAGCTGTGTTGATCATTGATCACCTGCCGCAGTTCCAACTTATCATTGTGACATATCGCTAGCCTGATGAACGAAAAGTTGAATGATCTCTCTCTGATGGAGATGAAAATGTACAGTTAGAGGTGCGATCAGCCACAAGATATGAATAGCTCTTGGTTAGGATGAAAACTGTTGCTCCTATGAATCTGAGGGTAGATACGTAACTTTGACCTTACCGTCGAGTCCGTAGGGTGTTGAACTCTTATTAGGAGACAGTTGCCAGCAGGAAAAGGTCAAGTTGTGACAGAAGAAAGAGAGAATAAGTATTCTTGAAAAGGGGCTCTGTAATATGCCTAGCTGCGCTGATAGGTAGTTCAATAATAAAGGTAAATGATCCATGAGGCTACTAATTCTTGAAGCATAGTGCTTTGTAGATTAACTGTTCAGAGTTGAAGATTTCCTCTTTTCTTCTTCACACATTGCTGACTTGCCTTGGTTGTTCCAATATGAATCTTGACCCTAGGACAAACACTTTGGGATGAAGGGTGTATTAGGTTCTCTATTTATTTGACTTGTATCTTGAAGGTTTGTAAGTGGTTGAACTAAAAACTTGGAAGTTGGAGGTGATTGGTTGTGAGTGAGGGGATATATTTTTTATGGTTTAGATATCTATCTGGTGACTCCAGTTGCAGTATGAAGTTGTTTCGCATTATTATTATATATCAATCTGAAATTTCTACTTAACATATAAATTATCTACGTTCAGGAACTTTCACTTGGAGGTATGGACTTGACTTCAGTCCCTTCAGAGGTCTGTTCTTCAACTCAAACAACAAAAGTTGATCTTTCGAGGAATTCAATTGAAGAGCTTCCTGTTGCACTGTCAGCCTGTTCTTCGCTTGAGGTTAGTTCTGTGTATTATTGGAGGGTTGTTAAGTAAATTTTAAGACTCATCCTCTCTACCAAACAGGAAAATGCTTCATGGTTGTGGAAACCAACTCAAGGATCGATTTCTTGAATTTATAGTTAGAGGTCCAAATTATGCCAGGCTATCCTCCGAAACACAAATTATTTCTTTTGGAGAAGTTCCCAATCACTTTTATAATCTTTTAGTTTGGGGCTTTCGGTTAATTTAAAGGAGTTGCAAATCACGAACATATATTGTTGAGCTGTTGCTGAACAGCTTAAGGAATTATGTGACTGAAGCTTAATTTAGGCTATGTTTAGTTCACCTGAAATTTTCTGATCCGAACTTATCTGATCCGATCCGAACTTATTTTTTCTGATTTGATCTGATTTACAAGATCTTATCTTTTAGATTTTTCTCAATATATAAGAAAAAATAGTCATGTGGGGTCTTGTTTGATTCGTCTCAATGAGTACTTTATTAATATTCAATTATTATAATTTTTACTAATATGTAATGAAAGATATTTAGTAGTAATAATGATTTTTAAATATAAGCATGATCTGAACTGATCTGATCTGAACTTATTTTTTCTGATCTGATTAGATCTGTAATAAGCAAAAATAAGGTGAACTGAACATAGCCTTAGATAAAAGAACCTTCGGTGATAAGAATGGTGAAGGACTACAATAGAAATTGACAAGAGCACTTTATAACTAATGTGACAAATTGCATGCCATTGAAAATGTACATCATTATGCAATAAATGAAAATGACACATTTATTAGAGATCACGATCTTGGTTAAAGGAAAATAAAAACTCGGTACCGTCTGCTTAGAAAATAAATGAATATATTTGAATTACAAATATAAAAATTGCTCTAGTGACTCCGTAAAAGCTTTTCCTTGGGTAGCGTGGGGGTTATGATGCTCAGACTTGTCACTGAGCTATATGTGCTGACATGACATCCTGGCGTGGTCCGCGTGGATTCAGGCTACAAATTGACTGGCAAGAAGAAAATAGAATTGCTATACTTGCATAAAAAGAACATCTTCCTATAATATACTTGCTCCGTTCCTAAATAAGTGTTACGTTGAGTAAATTGACGCTATTATCAACTAACTTTCACTCTATTTTCTCGCTATTATGTAAAGAAAAACATAGTCAAGTGGGATCTTGTTAGATTCATGTCAATGTATACTTTCAAAATATCAACTTTTTAAAATTTTAACTTGTGCACAAATAAAGATATTAATGATTAAAGAAGTGCATTAGGTTACGTGAATAGTGAATGTAACACTTATTTAGGAACGGAGGAAGTATGTGATACCATAATCTTTGATTTAATCTGAAAATGTCATCAATTTTGAACCCTAGGTCTGAAAAGCAATGCATCAGTTCATGTGGAAATGGGATGGAACATTATGGATTTATGGTGCTCTCTTCGCTCTAAGAAAAGAAAAGAAAAAGGTCTAATAAGACTTTAAGATTAGATCAGATAAGTTCAAATAAGTTCTCATAAGGTGTGCGAATTACTTTAGATAAGTTCCAACAAGAGATTCTAAAATAAGCTTCAATAAGTTCCAATAAGGTTTAATAAGCTCAAATAAGTTCTAACAAGTTCCCAAAAAGTTCAGATAAGTTTAGGAAAAATAAGGTGAAGAGAACAAACCCTTACTTGCTGAGAGAGGCAACCCTTAATGTGGTATCGTTGTCTCTCGTCAGTCATTAATGATTAATGTTGCTTAGTTTACGGAGATGTGATGGGTTTTAAAATATATACCACAAGTGCACGGTGTCTGTTTAGCAGAAACTGGCAAATACGGGTCAATCCACGGGGAGAGGAATTCTATAGATTTATGCTTAATTATTTAACTACTTCAAGAGAGGAAGAGAGGAAATTGATTGAGGAATTAATAACTAAACTAGAACACAAAAGGATGTAAGTTTAACAAATAATCAAAAACTTAGGGCAATCGATCAGTTCACCATGCTTATACCAATTTAATCACTATCATATAGTTCAACAAGTAGGTTCGAATAATTAGAGTATTTCGTTAATCCTATGGTCGGGTATTAACAACTCTTAGATTAACATATGCCAGTACGATCGCTCAACATAATCAAACCTACCTATTGTAACAAGCCTATAATGAATACGATCTTTCGATTCTAACTCCTATTAGCTAAACATAACTCATGATATTGCGCAATTATATGAATAAAACAATCATAACAAATCAATAGGAATTATTCTAATTCAATCAAAATATCGAAGAACTTTAAACGACAATAAAAAAATTATAAACATGGCTTCCCTCTCTAAGCCTTAGAAAAAGACTACTCACTCATCATGATAGTAATAAACTCAATAAACATCATTCAAGTAAAAGAATTCATTGAATTAAACAAAGTAAAGAGGAATACCGAATGATTGAAGAACAATGAAAACGAAATCAACGATCTCTATAATCTTCAAAGGCAGGAGTTAATACAAAGCTAGAGAGAGAAAACTAAGTGTTTAGACCTAAAAACGCAGAATATAAGATAGTCTTATCGAAAATACTAAAAACCTATTTGTACTTTTTACAAAACCGGCTAAAAAAGGCAAAAATTCCTGAAAAACCGCTCGGTCGACCGGACGAAATCCGCCCGGTCGGTCGACAGTGATTGAAAACTATGACAAAAGAGGAAAATCCGCCCGGTCGGGCGCGTAAGCAGTTTTGGCCTTTTGGTCGCCCGGTTGGCTGGGCGAATTAAACATGCTATCAGGTCTCTTTCGTGGCTCGCCCGGTCGGGCCAAACCCCCCGGTCGACCGGGCGAGTGGTTTCTCATTTTTTTTTCCTTGCAATCTCCCGGATCTTCTTTGGACCTTATGTGATCATTGGACTCCTGTTTCGCAACTCAAATAAAGGAACCAAACGCCTAATCTGCACCAAAAACAGGTAACACACGAAAACAACTCCAAACACATCAAATCACACGAGAAACGAGCTCAAACCGACTATCAAAACTAAGGGGATAGGAGTAAATAATCGATATATGCGACAAATCAGGTGAGTGGGAGGCCTCCAATTGTGCTGACGTATGCAAGACGAAGGAAAAAGGGTAATATAAGGGAGGAGGAGACAGATAACTAAAAGTGGTTATATTGGGGTGAGGTGGCAGCACTGGTGTCAGAAGGGAGGAATAATTCTGTGGTAGTGGACTATAAAAGCGTGAGAAGTAGGAAGAGAGAGGTTATCCAGAAAATTGTAGCGAGTGTCTTGCTTGGGAGAGTCTTGGCCTCTCGAATGCCATGCCTATCTTGTAATTAGTTTCAGATTTCAATCAAATTATTCTCTCTGTTTTAGCTGAATTCTTCCATTGTCAATTGCATTTCCTGTTATAGCTTGCTTGTGAGGTTGTCCAAATCCAGTTTATTACAATATATAATACACATCAAGATGCATGATGTACGGCTGGCTGGTTGCTGCCTTGAGCGACTGAATGCTGTGGTCTGCTTTAAACCATGCACTGAAGAGTGAAGGTAAGAGGAGGTTTTTTTGGGTAGTGGGGAGGATGTATACTGGTCAAGAAAGTAACTTTGCCCTTTCTCTTTCCTTTACTACCGTTGCTTATACTTCCTTTTTCTAAAGAGGAAGTTACTGGAAGAAGGAAATTAAGCTTGCTAAAAAATAGGAGATTTTGACTACAATAATCCCACCTTTGCTTCTTTAAATAGGCCCGCCTCTTGATAAATTAACAATAATCCCAATTTTGGGCGTTATCTTCCCCAGTTGATCCAAACCCTTATGTAACCATTGAAGCAGAAAATTATGACACTTGTCACTGTCTAATTGTCAACCGTTTATTATTGAAAAAATAGCCTACCTCCTCAACTCTCTTTTCTCCTCTCCATTCTTCCTCCGACCTCCTCCACTCATCTTTGCTGCCAAAGAACCACTGTCATATCTCGGTGGCCTATATTATCACTAAATTGTGCTGGGAGTTTTTCAACATCAATGAAGGGTCATTGCTGTCAATATTTTCTAAAGATAGTACTTCCTCTAGTTCTTTAGTTGCAACAACTTAACTTATGTACTATTCACATATTCTACTTAGATCATCTTTGCTGATTTATAGTTCATACGCAAGGGAAATCATAGCCATTGGGTTCTTTCTTGATTCACCTCAACATATATTTTCAAGAAATGAACTTCCTATTATTTTTACTTATAAAATAATCAAGGATATTCATGATCAAAGTGTTGTATTATCAAGCGTGAAAGTCAAATGGTTGCAACTAGAAAAGAACGAAGGAAGAACTATCAACTTTATATATCTTGAATACAAAAGTTCAACAATAGATAGGCAAATGACTCCCCACACAAAATGACATAATGACATGTTGAATGGGAGTCATCATTGAATCCAGAAAGCAATTCAAAAATATCGACTCCCTACATAAATCCAAAATATATGGCAATATAGTCAACCCTTGTCTTCGCTTATGGAGCAATAATTACTAATTAGTATTATCCTTGATTTTTGTTGATTAGATCATGAGTGATTCTATGCTCAGTGCCCCTTTGAGGTTGAGATTGTGTTGATTTTACCCTTAGCCTCCTATTGTGAATGAGTTACATCAATTTGCATCTGTAATACATTCTCTGATTAGTTATCCAAGAAACAAAAAAAAAAGTCAAGGTTGCTAAAAGAACCCAACTCACCATTACTGAACATGACTCCATAAAGTACCAATTACGTCCCTCCCTACCTCATGTCCTCTTTTCAACATCATCCACTCTCTCCTCCTTCAGTTACACCATTTATGTGTAACTATTTACATGAAGCAGTATAAAAGGCTTTGTTTTGTGCGAAGTGGTGGTCCTTGCTTCAGACATATTGCATGAAGTCTTGTACTTTCACAAAACCGAATTTTGGCATTTTTTTATGTGTGATTCTTAGTTGTTTTGGTTAAATTATAAGCCACAAAATCCAATGCAATATATGTCAAATTTATATGCTCTTGTCACAAGAAAAACACTTACCCCAAAATTTAGCTGATTTAAGGATTTGCAAGGCATGGTGAGAGGGCAATGGAAAGAGGAATCGGATATAAATAATAAATGGGAGGGGGCCATGTTTAGTTTTAAGGTTACATCTAGGACTCACAGAAAAAATTGGAGGTCCATCAATTGCATAATAAACGTGATGAATGTGCAAGTATTATGTAGCTTCTGCTAACTGATTCAAATATGCAGGTTTTGCTTTTATCCAGGAACAAGATAAGGGATTGGCCAGGGGAAGTTTTGAAGTCACTTCCAAATCTTACATGTTTAAGGCTAGACAGTAATCCTCTTAGTCAGGTAAAATATTGCTGTCTCTATCAATTCTAGGAGTATTTCCTTGCTTTACTTTGCATGCCAATTCTAGTCCTCTATATTTTTATTAATTGTGTTTCCTTCTGTGAGTCTTTCATCTAAAGTTTTGCTTGCCCACTTTCATCAGATTCCAACGAACGGTTTTGAAGCTGTCCCCAGACTCCAAATTCTAGACCTTAGCGGTTGTGTAGCTTCATTACCTGACAATACTGCCTTTGCTAGTTTACCACATCTGCAGGAGCTTTACCTCAGGTTCTGTATGATTATGCATGTCCATTTGCTTCACTGTCTCTTCAAGTTTTACTCTAGGTCAAGTTGACTTCTCATCCATGCTATTTGTTCTGTGTATTTATGCTGCTGAACAGGCGAGTACAGTTGCATGAAGTCCCGTCAGATATTTTGAGGTTGCAGAAGTTGCAGATTCTTGACCTAAGTCAAAATTCACTCCGTTCCATTCCAGAGGTAATGAAGATGATTATTTGGTGGGATGGTTTCCAACTTCTGACATTCCAAGATAACATGCCCTCTATGAGGTCGATTTTGTGACACTGTTTTTTCATTAACCTGCTTCTGGGGAATTTTTTTACAAAATCATTTATGTGACCAATATTTTCTGGTAATTAAAAGTATTTTGACAGAAAACCATGAAAATACAAGATGGCACTGTTCATAAATTCTACTTTGACCATCTTGTATTATTTATATATTAGGGAAAGCATAGTCATGTTGGATCTTATTGGATTTGTCGATATATATTTTCAAAATATCAACTTTTTATAATTTTTACTGATACCTAATTGAAGATATAATTGTTCAAAGTTGTGCGTTGGCAAACGTGCAAAGAGCAAATGGTAGAACTAAAAAAACGGAGGAAGTATTTTTAAGACTCTCTCTATTCCATTCTATCTGCCACACACTTTTTGCACAACTTTAATGAAATTGAAGAGAGAGAGAGAGAGAGAGGGGGGGGAGAGGGAGAGGGAGAGGGAGGGGGGGGGGCAAAAGATAAATAGAAAAAATTTATTGAAAAGTTACGTGGAGAATAAATCCAGTCAACCCACAAAAGAAACTGTGGCAAATAAAGTTGGACATTGAGAGTAGTTAGGATTGAGTTATTCGAAAATAAAGTAGTTTGTACAAGTAGCTTTGTGTTAACTGTAATTGACATGAAAATACCATGTTTATTGTTATATTCAATTAATCTAAATTAATTTATCTGTACTATATGTTTCGGAGAAACAAAGGTGGATCAGTCATGTAAAAGAAGGTAACCTACATTATGGTTTGTGGTGCTAATAAAGTAAAAAGTATAATCGGCAGTTGAAAAAATAGAACAATAAATTATATCCTACTTTAATCCTCTTTGCTATATTCCATAGAAGATTATCTGCATGAATGAAGATTATGTACCATCATCATCACGTTAGCATCATGCTATTTCACTAATACAACAAACATAAAACCTGAAAATTCAAACTAAATTCTTATCAAAGGAGATAAATAAAAGGAATCAAGATTAGATAGTGAGGTTTGACTCTAGACAACAACTACGCAAACCCAACACGAAAATGGCAGATTTTTAAACCTACTCAAGTAAATGGGCTGAATTGCTGAACGAAATGACGTCCAATTAATGGGTCAGGTTAGGGTTGATATTTTGAACTCGAAAATCACTTGCTTTAATTTGTTTGACCCATTTATGCACGTGTCCGTATAAAAAGGGTATATGTGAAAATTGACTTGGAAACATACATCACAAGAAGCTTTACACATGGATCATAGTAATTTAAAAAGGGCTTCTAAACAAGTGCTTTATGATGTTCAACTTTTGTCCAAACAATGAAATTCTAATTTAAAAATGATAATAGAAAATAAATGGGGGAAGCGAGTCAAGTTCAAGTAACTTGTTTCCTGACTTGTTCAATATCAACAGACATGAGCCCTAAGCCCCTAAAACATGACTTGTCAGAACGTCAAGATTATGGTAAATTAATGAATCACGACTTGTCTGATATACCAGAGATCTCCTCTCTTCTTTTAGACATCACAGAAACCAGGCTCCCATGCCAACTTTTTCTCCTTTCTCCTTGTGAAATAGAGGTTGAGAAAGACAATCTAGAGTAAAAATTAAGAGTGAAGCATGGAAGGAGGACTGGAAAAGGAGAGGATAGAAGAAAGTTAATAATCAAGAATTAACAAAACTGTTTAATTGTGTGCTACAATTATTATCTATGGGTTAAAAGAGAGATGAGATGGGATGAGAGGTATCAGTGACAGGTGGGAGGGATATAGCCATGTGAGAATTTAAGAATTTGATTCTGAGTTTAGAAAGTCAATAATTAAGAAATGTTAATGAAAGAAAAGGTAGCCTTAAGGAACATGAAAAAACCCAATTATGAAGCAATAACAGTCATTTAAATTGAAAGATCAGCTCAAGAAGCATGATTGTTTGGACTTGATGTTTGAATTGCTATATTATATATGCTAGACTTACTTATAGTATTATTGTACATATGTGTTTGTAGCCCTTTTTCTTTATCATGCTATCTTGGAGAAACTTATAATTTATACTCAGCAAAATGTATCGCAGGTAATGTGTTTTTGTTTTAATTTATTCATGTGATTCAGAGAAATTATTACTTTTTTACTTGCAGGGGTTCCAAAATCTATCTTCATTGAATGAACTAGACCTTTCAGATAACAGCATTACATCATTGCCACCGAAGCTTGTAAGTCTTAAAACCCTATGTTTTCAGATTTAGGTGAACACAAATTTATCGTTAGAAAGTCATACTCAATGAGTCCTTGAGAAGAGATCAAGAGAGTCCTTTTTTCAACTGAGTGAAGATGAGAGAGCTGGAGCTATTCATCTGACAAATCAACTCATAAGAAAATAAGTTTTGTTATTTCATTTATGATTGGATGGAGGGCATTAGAAACGATATGAAGAAACTAGGTTTGCATACTTGATAGAAGAGAGTACAAGGCACATGATTCGTGTAAATACCACACACTCATGCACCCGACCCCATATTAACGGGATTATGGCTTTGATGTTGTTGTTGTTCCAAGTTCTAAGTACCATATACTACCTTCACTCCAAAAAGAATGCAACACTTGCATATGGCACGGAGGTTTAGTAGGGAGTTGGTTGTGGGGAATTGTGTTAATATTTTTGTTAAAGTTAGGAGAGGGAAGACTTGTTTAGTGTAAGTGATCCCATGTGTAGGTATATCTTTTTTCATATATAAAAGTGTTGCATTAAATTAATTAACTACCAAAAAAGAAAAGTGTTGCTTTAATTTTGGAGCGGATGAGATATATGAGTCTCTTGCCTAAGGGATTCCTTCCTCATATGCATAGATGTATAATATGTAGGGGAAGTGAGAAGTGCATGTTGTGCAATTTCTCCTTCTATCTGAGAGACAGTTTTTCATGATCTTGAATTGAAATTTTTTCTTATAAATGAAAGAAGGATCATCCTTTCGATGTTCTTGGAATATTTATTTGGTCATTTAGAACATATAGCAAATCCCAAGTTTGTTATGGACAATTGGACAGTTGAGAAATTTGAACTAGTATTTATATTGGATATCTTCTATATGATAGTAATTCATGAAAAAGTGCTACAAGATACGGTACTGCAACTCGTTTTTATGGATCTGAATTCATTAGTATGGAAGGTTTTCTTCAATTAAGTTTGTGAGAGGGTAAGAAAAAATGTGATCTCTTTGGAAAAGGGACATTGTCCAATGTAAGTATGTAACCCTAAGATTTGCAAGTCTCAAACTAAGTGTTTCTGGATTATGTTAAGGTAACCCGAGGTCACTATGTTCTTCCCAAAGTACCTCCTCAGTGACTTACTATTATTGGAAGCTCAACACCTCTTTTGGAAAAAGAGAACTTCCCCTATTGTTGTCTTTCTCTTTCGCTTCCGTTTTCTTTTTATGATGTTGTGATACCATGTATCTGCAAGAAATCAAAATGGGCCTATTGCTAGACCTCTAATTACCTACATCAGGAGGGGAAAAAGGGGCACTCACAACAAATCGCCACATCACTCCTTGCCACATCACAGTTAGTTATCTGCAAAAAAAGGATATTCTCTGATAATTGCTGCCATCTCTGACAGTTGGTTATTGTAAATATATGTGAAGGAGGCTATAAATAAGAGTAGAAAAGGGGGAAGAGGATATCTGAATTTTGTAGTGGAGAGAATATTTCATTGGAGAGACCTCACCTCTCGAAGAGTGAGGGTTGTAATTGATATTTGCTACTCTGGTTTTATCAATACAACTATTATCCTTAGGTTCCATTAAATTTTCTTGTTAATTTCTTGCTGTGAGTTGTTGGTTTCCAGCAAACTTGGTATCAGAGCAAGGTTTGTCACAGCATAAAATGGCCCCAACTCAACAGCAACGCCTGGAAATTCTAGAAGAAGGGCTCACCGGAGTCCAGGCTACAGTGAGTGAGCTGGTGAACTCACAACAGGCCTTGGTGGAGAAGCTCTCTGCCAACCTGGATGAAGCTTCGCAGAGACTCGAAGGGCGGGTAACACGGGCGCGTGAGACCCAGGATGCGTTGATTTCTCAGATGAGAGAGGATCAACGAAAATTCCAGGCAGAGATGAAGGAGACTCTGTTGTCTCTAAGGAATACCTCCCCACTGTCAACGGAAACCATGGCTGGGTTTCCAAATCATAGGGAGAAGGAGATCCAGAACAATGGAGGTGGAGAGGAAGGGGTCATGGAGGATGGAATTTTTGGAAGAGGGACGACAGACAGGTGGCGGCACAAGCGCCTGGATCTGCCGACTTTTGATGGTACCAACCCAGACGGTTGGATTCTTAGAGCAGAACGTTTCTTCAAATTTTACCGCCTCGACCCAGCGGAGATGCTAGAGGCAGCGGTAGTGGCGTTAGACGGAGATGCCCTCCTCTGGTTCCAGTGGGAACATGGACGAAGACCGATTTACCGTTGGGAGGAGTTAAAAGGGCTCCTTCTTCGACAATTTCGTCCTGCTGGAAACGGCACCTTGCATGAGCAGTGGCTGGCTCTGAGTCAGGGAGAGACCAGCGTGGTAGAATTCCGGCGGAATTTCATTCAACTCATGGCACCATTAACGGGGATCCCTGAAGAAATAGCAAGGGGTCAATTTTTGATTGGGCTTAATGACGATATCCAAGCTGAGGTACGTTTACACAAACCTAGGACCCTAGAAGCTGTGATGGAATTAGCCTTAAGAGCAGAAGAAAAACTGGGCCGCTACAAAACATTTGGGCCCAGTGTAAACCTTCATAAAACTTATAACCCTAATTCATCTTATTACTTGAAAAACACCCAGCCCACTAACCATTACTCAAAAAACACCCAGCCTACAACCCATTACTCAAAACTAATCCAACCCACACTGTCCACAACTCAATTTCAGGCCCGAACCACAAAATATCCTTCTCATACGTCGTTCTCACCTCGATCCACCCAGACCTTACCAGTAGCCAAACCAATGGGGGAAATCCGGCGACTCAGTGAGTCCGAGCTTCAGCAAAAACGAGAGAGGGGGCTATGTTTTCGATGTGATGAGAAATGGCACCCTGGCCATCGTTGCCGGAAAAAAGAGTTAAGTGTTCTTCTCACATCTGAGGATGATGACAACCCTGGCGAATTGACAGAAGCAGCGACTATGGCAGAGGAGTATTATGACCCACCTCCTGCCAGCTTGCAAACGGAAATTTCCTTAAATTCCGTGTTGGGAATTGACACCCCACAAACCTTGAAGCTTCGGGGAACAGTAAACCACCAGGAGGTGGTGGTTATGGTGGACCCGGGGGCCACACATAATTTTATTTCCCTTATAACTATCCAGAAGTTGGGCCTTCCCATCACTCCCACACAAGGTTTTGGGGTAACGTTGGGAACAGGTGAAGCTGTCCATGGCCAGGGAGAGTGCAAATCAGTTCTTCTCCATCTACAGGGCATTGATATAATTGAGGACTACCTACCGCTGAATCTAGGTAATTCTGATCTCATTTTGGGCATTCAATGGTTAGCTAAATTGGGTACTATGTCGGCTAATTGGAAAACGCAAGTGCTGAAATTTCGTATTGGCCATGAATCCATCACCCTAAGAGGAGACCCTTCCCTTGGTAGGTCATTGATCTCCCTCAAGGCTATGATGAGAACCTTAGCCAAAGAAGGTGGGGGGTTCTTAGTAGAGTTGAACAGAATGGAAACCTCACTACCACAAAAAAGTGATGCCATACAACCACTGTCTTCTGCCCCAACCTACCTCCAAAACACCCTTACAGCTTATCACAACGTTTTCTCCATGCCTACTGGCCTCCCCCCTATTAGGGGCCATGAGCACTCCATTCGCCTGAAGGACGGCACTGACCCTGTAAGTGTTCGCCCGTATAGATACCCCCAAATTCAAAAAGATGAAATTGAGCATCTCATTGAGGACATGCTTCAGGCAGGAATTATCAGACCATCTACTAGTCCGTTTTCTAGCCCTGTCTTACTAGTTAAAAAAAAAGATGGTTCGTGGCGATTTTGCGTGGATTATAGGTCCTTGAACAAATCCACAGTGCCAGACAGGTACCCCATACCCATCATCGATGAGCTTCTTGATGAGCTCAAAGGAGCCTCCATTTTCACCAAACTTGACCTTAAATCCGGTTACCACCAAATCCGTATGAGTGCTGGTGATGAACACAAAACAGCTTTTCGTACTCACCAAGGTCACTATGAATTTTTAGTGATGCCCTTTGGGCTCACTAATGCCCCGGCCACATTCCAATCCCTTATGAATGAAGTTTTCAAACCCTTTCTTCGTAAATTCGTACTTGTTTTCTTCGATGACATCCTCATCTATAGCCCAAATACCGAGCTCCACAAAGAACACCTTGCCCTTGTCCTAAACCAACTCCACAAACACCACCTCTTTGCCAACCCAAGTAAGTGTGATTTTGGAAAAACAGAAATTGCATATTTAGGGCATGTTATTACAGCAGATGGGGTTTCAGTAGACCAGGAGAAAATTCAAGCTATGCTCAGATGGCCTGTACCACAGAATTTAAAAGCTCTTAGAGGCTTCTTGGGCCTTACGGGTTACTATAGAAAATTTGTGGCTGGGTATGCGAAAATAGCTGCTCCCCTCACCCAACAGCTCAAAAAAGATAATTTTTTATGGAATGAGGAGGCAACTGCTGCCTTTGAAGCTCTGAAACAGGCCATGACATCAGTCCCTATTTTAGCCTTGCCAGATTTCACCAAGGTTTTTACGGTGGAAACCGATGCTTCAAGTTTTGGGTTAGGTGCTGTTCTATCCCAAGAAGATCATCCAGTGGCTTTTTTTAGCCAAACTTTGGGTCCCCGAGCTAAACTCAGATCCATATACGAAAAAGAGCTAATGGCCATAGTTCTAGCCGTTTTAAAATGGCGGCACTATCTCTTGGGAAGGCGCTTTGTCATTAAGACAGACCAACAAAGTCTCAAATTTCTCATGGAGCAACGAGAAATTGGGCCTGAATATCAAAGATGGGTGAGCAAACTCATGGGCTTCACCTTTGATATCATCTATAGATCCGGCTCCACCAATGTGGTGGCGGATGCCTTATCTAGGCAAGAGCACGCCAATGCTGAATTAGGTGCCCTCATCACCACCTGCCAGGTACCTTGGGAGCAGCTACAAAGGCAAATCCAGCACGACCCCTTCATTTCCCAACTGGCATCCGATATTCAAGCGGGCAAGTATGTTCCGAAAGGTTACACTTTGCTCCATGGCACCCTCCTTTACAAAGGCAGACTGGTAATTCCCAAAAATTCTTCTATAGTCTCAACACTTCTTAAAGAGTATCATGACTCTTTAGTGGGCGGACATTCTGGGGATTTGAAAACATACCAAAGGTTGGCTAGTGAGTGGTATTGGCCTGGCATGCGTCGAGATGTAGCCCAATACGTGCAGGCTTGCCACATATGTCAACAGAACAAGCATTCTTCCCTTAGTCCAGGGGGTTTACTTCAGCCACTGCCTGTTCCTAACCAAGTTTGGGAAGATATCAGTTTAGATTTTGTGGAGGGCCTCCCAAAATCGAAGGGGTTTGATACTATTCTCGTGGTGGTGGACCGACTCACTAAATATGGTCATTTCTTGTGCCTCAAACATCCATTTAATGCCCCTATGGTGGCAGGCCTTTTTGTCAAGGACATTGTCAGACTCCATGGCATGCCTACTTCAATTGTCTCAGATCGGGACAAGATTTTTCTCAGCCTGTTTTGGAAGGAAATTTTCAGGTTACAAGGCACCTCTCTACAAAGGAGCACATCCTATCACCCCCAGTCTGATGGCCAGACGGAAGTGGTGAACAAAAGTGTGGAATCCTACCTCAGATGCTTTGTTAATGGTAGGCCTGGCTCGTGGTCATTGTGGCTTCATTGGGCTGAATATTGGTATAATACCAGCTTTCACGCCGCCACTCATTGCACTCCTTTCAAGGCTTTGTATGGTCGGGACCCTCCCCATCTTATCAGATTTGTGCCTGGACAGACTGCAGTTTCTTCCCTCGAGGAGCAAATGATTGAGAGAGATGCTGTACTTGATGATCTTAAAGCCCACTTGCTTAAAGCTCAGCATAACATGAAACTCTATGAGGATGGGAAGAGGAGAGAACTCTCTTTTGAACTGGGGGACTATGCTTACCTCAAGTTGCAACCTTATCGTCAGCAATCACTGGCTTCTCGTGCAAATGAAAAACTTTCTCCAAGGTACTACGGACCTTTTAAGGTCTTACAGAAGTTTGGCTCTGTTGCCTACAAACTTGAGCTGCCTCCTGAGTCTAGGATACACCCTGTTTTCCATGTTTCGCAGCTTAGAAAGTCTGTTGGGCCACTACCTTGCTCCCCTACCATCCCTCCTCAGATCACTCCAGACCTGTTTTTGGAAGTTCAACCTGACTCTCTGCTGGATTTCAGAACTTCATGTGATCAGCACTCTTCGGGTCCCCAAGTGTTAATCAAGTGGCAGCATCTACCTGCATACGAGGCTACTTGGGAGGATTTTGACACTATTAATTCCAGATTTCCTTCCTTCCACCTTGAGGACAAGGTGGCTCTTTGGGAGCGGGGTAATGCAAGAAATCAAAATGGGCCTATTGCTAGACCTCTAATTACCTACATCAGGAGGGGAAAAAGGGGCACTCACAACAAATCGCCACATCACTCCTTGCCACATCACAGTTAGTTATCTGCAAAAAAAGGATATTCTCTGATAATTGCTGCCATCTCTGACAGTTGGTTATTGTAAATATATGTGAAGGAGGCTATAAATAAGAGTAGAAAAGGGGGAAGAGGATATCTGAATTTTGTAGTGGAGAGAATATTTCATTGGAGAGACCTCACCTCTCGAAGAGTGAGGGTTGTAATTGATATTTGCTACTCTGGTTTTATCAATACAACTATTATCCTTAGGTTCCATTAAATTTTCTTGTTAATTTCTTGCTGTGAGTTGTTGGTTTCCAGCAGTATCCCACTTTCAAACGATCTCCACGCCTACACTTCTTTGTTCTTTGATCTTGTCTCATACTCTCATGTCTCGTCCTTTCCCACTCTCTGCACTCCAACTACCCAATTATTTTTTTATCCTCAAAACTTTGGCCTCGCACGGCCTTCTATCTTTTCTCGCCGTCTTTACTTATCTTCTCTGCTCACATCTTGGAATCGTCAGCCTCCATGTTCATGGATCACTATCTTCAGACCTATCCCTTTAATTTGGGTCAAAAGCTTTAGAAATCCCGATTGTTTTATATGGGTGGTTTTTGATTGCTGATTGGTGGACTTTCAGGGGTAATTAAATCATTATATGGTTGTTCAATGCTACTCTCGGGGATAAAGTGGTACGTGCTGGACGGTGCACAGAGGTGCTAAATGGAAAATGCTTGGGTTTTGTTGTCTAATTTTGCTGTGACATCTAAAGCTTTGGACTTTGGAGTTAAGGATTTAGGCTATTCACAGCAGTGTTGGGTGGAATTTTAAGGGTGGCCAAAACAATAAATTTTGCTAGTTTTTTTTTTGGTGGTTTTAGGGTGGTCAAAGTGGTGGCTGAGGGAAATTGACAGAGGGATCAACAAAAAGAAAAGGCGAAGGGAGTTTCATGGTTTATAAGACAACTCAAAGATCATTAATAATTCAAAAGGATACTTTTATGCTATTTAGAGAGATTAGAGAAGATTGATATGGGAAGGAAACAGGCTAAAACATTCCCCTTTTGAGCCCAGCATATTTGGTCACTGGATGAGAAGTTAAGGAAATGAAAAAGGAAAAAAAAAAAGAAGAGTTGGATTTGTGACGCGTTACACTGATTTACCAATTCAAAGGATTAAGAATATTGTAGGAAGTATCGGTGGCTCGGTGCTTGGTTGCTTCCTAGTCAACCTTTCTTAAGCTGTCACAAGCCAGGGAGGAAAGAGAACACTAATAGGAGAGACATAGGCAAACAACCTAGGGAGGGGATTCTTAAACAGTATTAAGGTTTTGTCAGTAGTTGGATATCTTTGGATAAGACTCAATGGCCCCAAGGTTAACCCCAGATAATTAAAAAACAACAGGGTTTATTTGAAGATAATGCTAAATCTCTTGGGTACATCTCAATAATTCCTCCCAATCCCATCTAAGAAAAGGGATCCTTAAAATTAATAGAGCTTTAGAATTCCAATTGCGCTCATTGAAATACTTGTCATATTCCTATATTATACTTCAACATTGCATTACATGTATCATGATCTATGAGTTATGATTGACTTCCTGGCTTTCCTGATAATATCGTAATTTTGTTAAGGGTAGTTGATAATATAGTCTCGTTGACTGACTTATCAAAGAAAACTTTTACCCCTGAGATACAAAGGGTTCTATCCTAATTATAATTTGTATTAATATAATCTTCTATCATGGATTTCTGAGCAGGGGTTGCTTGAACCCAGCTTACAAGCCCTCAGACTTGATGGGAATCCTCTGAGAAGGTATGTAGCATAGTTTTTTTTCTCTCATTCTTTAGCCTCTTTTCTGTAATCATGGTGAATTTTTAATGCAAATAATCAGCTGAATGAGGAATAGTTCAATTTGATTTCTCTGTAGTTCGGGGCTGAGATACATGATCCTCACTGTAATTTTAGGCACTTTGTTGCCTATCTGAGAATCCTTGTAGGTTCATCGTAAAGGGGCTTCATTTTATATTGTTTAGAGTTGTTGGGGTGCCAGTGTTCTTGGGTAGTCTAGTCTAGCTTTTACCAAGATACCTGGTATGTTTGTGTCATATAAATGTGTTTTGAATAGAGGGAGTTAACTTGTTTGGTGTTTCCCTGCAGCATTCGGAGAACGATTTTAGACCGAGGAACCAAAGCAATTCTGAGTTACTTGAAAGACAAAATTTGAGGGTTCCTTCTGACATGGCTTCTTCATTCGATATATTGAGTGGTGGAAGGGAAGAAATTATTGATTTATTCTTTTTTTCTGCTGAAAGGTTTTCTTTGATTAGTTGATTTCTTCTTTGCTGTGTTTCTTTGTGATATATGTATAATTATAGATGATTTAGGTAAGAAGGGCTCCAAGTCCAGGGTTTGTGTTTGTGATTGAAGAGTTGCGTCATGCCTAAAAAGCTACTGTACTTTTTAGAGGTTTTGCACTACCTTGTGTGTTTTTTCCCTCTGAATTGTAAAAACTTCATTTACCAAGAGTATGCTCGACAATGTAACTGTCTAACTGAGTTTTTCAACAGCAAAGTCGAAGTTTGCTGAGAGCCATTTCTATTTTCTATACCTTAATGTGTTATAAATTTCTTCAATCGTGTTCATGGATGTTGGATTTTACTATTCAAGCGACGGATATGATTCAGTTTACGAAAACTAAAGCTATCATCAATACCGTTGCCCATTACGGTGTCACATGACACTCTTTTCATGCTTTTAATACACATGTTGATGATCTCCTTTAAGAATATTAACAATGTATAGCTACTAGGAATTAGAGGTGGTAAAAACCGACAAGTTTCGCTAATCCGACTTGAACCCAATATGACTTTAGTGGGTTTGGGTCAAAATTTTCAACCTGTTTAAGTAAGCGGTTGATTCAACAGATCCTTTTATTAAATAGGTTGGGTTAGGGTTGAACTTTTTAACATGAATTTGACATGACAACCCTTTTAATTACTATTCTACTAGTAATATAATTACTTGGGCTTAAACTAGTTAGATTATTTTTTATAAACACACAAAATATATTCGAATTTTTTCTTTGAATAATGCAAAAGTGGGTTTTAATTTCCAAAATATGCCCAAAAAAAGAAACTGATTTTTTTTTTGTTTTTGCCCACATAAACTGCTACTCACAGTAGCGGTTTATAAATATAAACCGCTACTCTGAGTAGCGGTTTATAAATCTCTTTTCAAGCCAACGAACGTGATGGTTGCATATACATCTCACTTTTTGCGTGTTTTTTGAGGGTTTTGTGGTGTTTTCTGATTTGGGTTTTTGTTCATTTTTGAAGATATTTTGTGGTTATGATGTTTTTGGGTGATGAGGTCGGGTTTCATTTGATGATGAATTTTGTGCTGTTTGATTGTTGTTTTAGAGTGAGAGAGAATGAGGCAAGAGAGAAGGAGGTGAGATGAGAATGAGTAAGGTGAGATGAAAATGAGTGAGGTGAGAGAATGCGGTGAGAAAGTGGCGCCTGGGAAATGAAGTTATGGTTTGGAAGGGGGGTTGACTGGGAGATTAAAAGTAACGGTTCATCTGCGTCGCGTGTCATGGGCCATCCAACGCACATGACTTACTAGGCCTCCAAGCATTTAAAAAATTATAAGTGGGTTGTGGGATGATCTGCATCAGATGGGTCAAGGTGTCCGACGCAAATCATCCTTTTGCAACGCATCCTCAATACGTGCGACGCAGATAACGCCTCATTTTTTTTCACTAGGATGTAGTGATGTGTGTCACACCCTCATGATGTGCGACGCATATGGTCCATATACGTCACACATAATGAGGGTGCGATACAAATAACTCGTGCCTGGTGCTTGTGCTTTGTTGTTTTGCATCGTACTCTGGCACGCATGCGACGCAAATTGGGTTTTTGCGTTATTTCACATGTTGTGCGACGCACTTGAGGGGACGCAAATTGTCCTTTTTCTACTAGTGAAAGTTCTACTATGAATTTCGTTCTCACCTTAAACCTCGCGAATCCAACAAGAAACCTGCTCTAGTATCAATTGCTCACCTTTATAGAAAGTATATGGGTCATCATAGGTTCAACCCCAAAGGGCAAGAACAATACAAAAAAAAAAACACAAATACAACACACGTAAACAAAAGTTGAGTACCAACACTCCATCTTAAATAGTAGGAACAATCAACGCAATAAATATATTCCAGGGAACAGAAGTATAACACAAATTCCCATTATATACTTATCTGTAGTTTCCCCTTTAGAAACTTTCTCTGTCAATCTAAATCCATTCAAAGCCAAAGGATTCGTATCTCATAGCTACATTAATTATATATACTCAATGTTCATAATCCTAACCTTCCAAAACAAGTTACATGATCATGACAAGTAAAACAACCATGTAAATTATGTAGACGAGAACAATGTCAAGTAGAGCTACCAAAGGTTTCATCACTGAAATCGCAAAGTAATCAAGTGACAAGTTACAAAGGTCACAACATTTGAGTATCTTAAAATATTAATAACAATTCACTGAGTACATAGTCACAAGTAATTCATCTTTGATAATCAAATACAAGGCGTGGAATAAATATCAATTATTATCATATCCAAAGATCATTCCATTAAACAAGAGTTATCAAATAATCCAAAGATAAAGTCAGAGTGGATCCGGGAGCCCCGACCGACCCACTAAATAGCAAATGATACACCCGGGATTCTCGGCCGGTCTATGATATTGTAAACCCGGGATCCCCGACCGGTTTACTAGTAATGTCAATGGCCAATAACCTATAGTGTGCACACCCCTCAACAACTCAAGCTTTTATGTAACCCGGAAGCTCCAGCTGGCCACGCTAGAGAAGAGGACGGTTGAATATCTTGCCACATGCGCGAATATCAATCAATCCAATATCTTCCCAATTTGCTGCAAAGATCATATATTAACATACCGATTACTCCAATAGTTAATCCATGTAATATCTCATTTTCCACGATTTGTATCTTTAAGAAATCAAGAGCAGCAATTCCAATTCTAAAATACAACTCAACAATCCATTATAACACAAACTTCAATTTATAGTAAGACTTTCTCCAATGACTTAATTCATAGCAATTTATTATAAAATTCAAACTTAAGGTTACCATTGACAATTCCTTTTTAATTTAAAAATGACGTCTTGTAAGATCCACATAGCTAGTACATATTTAAAAAATGATCAAAAAATAGTGTTCAATGTTGTAAAATATAGTTAATTCAACTCAAACGAAATGAAAACAATGTGTGACGTGGTGGATTGGGTGTGTAATGTCTTTTTTTCCCCGATGTATTCTTTCTTGTGATCGTAGTCCTTTAAAAAGAACATATATGTAACTTATATTGTGTCTCTGGTTAGAGATTGCAAACAAACCAAAACATAAAAAGAGGTGAAGGTGGGGATAGATGTTGGTCTCTTATCCTTTGAGTTGGGATGATATAAACAATTTTTTCTTTTTACGAATTATTTATAACGAAAAATGATTAATAACTCCTCACTCTCAAATTTCATAAAAAAGCACAACTTAGCAGTGATGATTAAAATTAAGTTCTGCTATTAAATTGAGAATTCCAAACTAAGGATTACCATTGATAATTCCTCTTTCTTAGATAGTCTTTTGAGGTCTCACATAGACCACACATATTTCAAAAACCTAGTTTATTATGTACAAATGACTATTAGATAATTTTTCAAAGGCTAACATGACACAAATTTGCTAGCTATATTTACACCTATTATAGATTGGTAACTAATTGTGACAACAGTAGTGTATATAAAGTTGAGAGTTACAATGGATAAGTCCAATATTGGACTTGACGAATATATTACATATTTGTTTTTTCACTAGGTATCCCTGTGGTTTGACAAAATTCACCAGATTCCCCAATGTTTTTCAGTTATTCACCAGGTACCCTTGAGGTTTTGTAAAAATTTATGAAATGCCCATGTCGTTAAGTTTCCGTCAACTTCGTTAGATTTTCGTCCAAATCATTCATATTAACCCTAATTAATTAGTTTTTGTTAACTCTAATTAAACTTTAATTATTCCTAATTACTTTAAACCTTCACCTACCATCACCCTATCCCCCGAAACCCACCTCCCCAGCACCCCTAAAACCCCCACCCACCTCTCTTGCCCCCCTTCCAAAAAAACCACCTACCCACCTCCCTAGCTACTGAAACCAATCCTTACCACCACACCTGCTCCCGAAAACCACCATACCTACCGCCCTACCCCCTGAAACCCACCCCATCCACCTCCCTTACTCCCGAAAACCACCATACCCACCACATCCTCTGTTCCCGAAAACCACCACACCGACCAACCTACCCCCCTGAAAGCCACCCCAGCCCCGAAGACCACCCACCCACCTCCCCAATCCTTGAAACCCATCCCATTCACCCCCAACTCCCGACCACCAGCTTTGCTCCTCCTTGCAATTCACGCACATTAGTTTCGCTCCTCCCTTTGCTTATCTTGTCCTCAAATCAACCATGAACAACAATAAGTTAGTAAAATGAGAATTTTAATTTAGAGGAGGTGAGTTGATGAAAACAATATTTGATTTGGGGTGGTTTCAAAAATGGCGGTGGAGTTGATGGTGGATTTGGATGGGGAAGGGGATGGGAATTCCAGGTGGGTGTTGCAAGGGAGTTCGATGTGAGGGTGGTAGTGGCTGCTATATTTTAAGGGGCATCAGGGCTGGTTGTGTTTAATGAATTGAAGGGAAATTATGGTCAGGCATTGGATGGGGCAGGTTGTGTGGCGCTGAGATATGGTGGAGGATAGACTCAAAGTTTAGTGTTGGTTAAGGTAAGGTGTGTGGTGTAGACACCCACATTTGGTCTCATGTCTCGATGGGTAACGCACTGATGACCGCAACTTTTATATGCATGATCAACGCTAGCTATTATGAAACTCCAATAAGCATCGATTCGTTGAACTCATACCCGAACTCACCTACACAGATAAAAACAAAACAAGGGAGATCGACTAATACAGAAACATTGATTTGCATCAGACCTGGGACCACCATTTGCGTCGGACACCAGTTCGACGCCGCAGGTCTTGACGCAAATTTGGGGGATGTTATCTGCGTTGGATAAGGACAAGACGCAGATTTAGTGCTATTTGCATTGCACCCACGGTTACGTGCGACGTAAATAGCGCACACCAGATATTGTGTGTAGGGCCATTTGCATTAGATACTAGGTATTGTGCGATGCATATGCCTTATGTATGGAGGCCCATTTGCGTCATATGTAAGATGATGTGTGACACAAATGCTCCTTTTATAAAAAAATATTATCCTCATCCTAATTATTTATACTAAGCTGAATTTGCAGACAATCAAATTTGCAATATGACATTCAAAATGAATTATTCAGTTACAAACTAATAAACGAATTATCTGAAATTTGGACAACTATAAAAGACCAAATTAACAAATTCGAAATCTGAACAACTATCAAAATCTGAACGAAGTAATTATCAGAAATCTGAACAACTATCAAAAATCTAAATAAACTGACAAAGGAATTATACAAAAATAATGAAATTTGATGGTGGATGAAGATGAAAATTCTTTATAGACCCAGATCTAAAAAGATCGAACATCCTCCAATTGGACATCGGTGGATGAACGATGGATGAACAACCACTATCTTTATCTATGTTTGGTTGTGCGATGATCTTCATCTATGTTTGGTTATGCGACGAGCTTCACAAACAAACGGTGATGACGGTGGAAAACTAGGGTTTTGTATTCTGATTAGATCAGAGAGAAAAGAGACCACAAACTTTGAAAAAGAGACGATAAAAAAGTAGAGAAGCAAAGGGAAGAGTTGCATCTTATGATAGAAGAAGAAGGTTGTGAAAATCTTTAGGTTTATGTTGGAGAGATGGAGCGTGAGAAGGAGAAGAAAGAGGAGAGAGTTTTCTAAATACGAGGCGCTAGAGTCTGTAGGTGAGAAAATGAGTAGTTTTATTTGTGGATCACATTTTAAGGTTTTGTTGGGATGATCTGCGTTGGATGGGCTTGGTCATCCGATGCAAATCATTTATTTAAATGATTTGAGTTAGTTGACTAAGCCCATTCGATACAAATAGTTGGATCCTAAAACTTTCTTCCCTCATCATCTAATTAATTAAGCAAAAAGAAAAAACTAAAAGCTAATAAAAATCACTAATTAAGCAATTGTTAGATATTTAAGGAAATTTATCAAACCTAAGGGGTGTTTGGTGAATTAAGAATGTGACGAAAACTTAACAGCAAGGGCATTTCAGGAATTTTTACCAAACCTCAAGGGTACCTCGTGAATAAGTGAAAACGTTGGGGTACCTGGTGAACTTCGTCAAACCATAAGGGTACCTGGTTAGAAAAACTGTTATATATTACCTCTCCTTTCCAATTACAGAATGAAAGGTGAGGAGGGGAAATTGTTCTTTACGTTTGAATGACAATTTGCTAAGTTTATGGCTATAAGGCTATCTATGTATCTAACAGTTAGAAGATTGCAAACAAACCAAAAATTAAAAACAGCTGAAGGTGAAGATAAGATGTTGGTCTCTTATCCTTTTGTGTTTAGATGATATAACCAACTTTTTTTTAACTAATTATTATAATGAAAAATATTTATTAATTCCACATTTTCAAAATAAAAAAAAAAATACCCGTTGAGGATTTCTCATGATAAAAAAACTAGACCATCCTTAACAGATGGCTAATTGATAAATTTTCTAAGATCATGATGCAAATTTGAATTTGAATAGCTACTCACCTATCGTAGGTGGGTAATAATTCGTGACAAAATCGTATATATAAACGTCAGAGTTACAACTAAAAACTTCAATGTGGGACTTGACGAAGTAGTTACTAATTAAGCAATTGTTAGATATTTAAGGAAATTTATCAAACCTAAGGGGTGTTTGGTGAATTAGGAATGTGACGAAAACTTAACGGCAAGAGCCTTTCAGGAATTTTTACCAAACCTCAGGGGTACCTCGTGAATAAGTGAAAACATTGGGGTACCTGGTGAAAAAACTGCTATATATTACCTCTCCTTTCCAATTACAGAATGAAAGGTGTGCAGGGGAAATTGTTCTTTACGTTTGAATGGCAATTTGCTATGTTTATGGCTATAAGGCTATCTATGTATCTAACAGTTAGAAGATTGCAAACAAACCAAAAATTAAAAACAGCTGAAGGTGAAGATAAGATGTGGTCTTTATCCTTTTGTTTAGATGATATAACCAACTTTTTTTTTTAACTATTTTATATATAATGAAAATATTTATTAATTCCACATTTTCAAGTTAAAAAAAAAAAAACCCGTTGAGATTTCTCATAATAAAAAACTAGACCATCCTTAACAGATGGCTAATTGATAAATTTTCTAAGATCATGATGCAAATTTGAATTTGAATAGCTCCCACCTATCGTAGTGGGTAATCAATATGTGACAAAATCGTATATATAAACGTCGGAGTTACAACTAAAAACTTCAATGTGGGACTTGACGAAGTAGTATCTAATTAAGCAATTGTTAGATATTTAAGGAAATTTATCAAACCTAAGGGGTGTTTGGTGAATTAGGAATATGGCGAAAACTTAACGGCAATGGCATTTCAGGAATTTTTACCAAACCTCAGGGGTACCTCGTGAATAAGTGAAAACATTGGGGTACCTGGTGAACTTTGTCAAACCATAAGAGTAACTGGTGAAAAAACTGTTATATATTACCTCTCCTTTCCAATTACAGAATGAAAGGTCAGCAGGGGAAATTGTTCGTTACGTTTGAATGGCAATTTGCTAAGTTTATGGCCATAAGGCTATCTATGTATCTAACAGTTAGAAAATTGCAAACAAACCAAAAATTAAAAACAGCTGAAGGTTACGATAAGACAATGGTCTCTTATCCTTTTGTGTTTAGATGATATAACCAACTTTTTATTTAACTATTTATTATAATGAAAAATATTTATTAATTCCACATTTTCAAGTTAAAAAAAAATACCCGTTGAGGATTTCTCATGATAAGAAACTAGACCATCCTTAACAGATGGCTAATCGACAAATTTTCTAAGATCATGATGCAAATTTGAATTTGAATAGCTGCCCACCTATCGTAAGTGGGTAATCAATTGTGACAAAATCGTATATATAAACGTCGGAGTTACAACTAAATACTTCAATGTGGGACTTGACGAAGTAGTATCAAATTAAGCAATTGTTAGATATTTAAGGAAATTTATCAAACCTAAGGGGTGTTTGGTGAATTAAGAATGTGACGAAAACTTAACGGCAAGGGAAATTCCGGAATTTTTACCAAACCTCAGGGGTACCTCCTGAACAAGTGAAAACATTGGGTACCTGGTGAACTTCGTCACACCATAAGGATACTTGGTGAAAAAATTGTTATATATTACCACTCCTTTCCAATTACAGAATGAAAAGCGAGGAGGGGAAATTGTTCTTTACGTTTGAATGGCAATTTGCTAAGTTTATGGCTATAAGGCTATCTATGTATCTAACAATTAGAAATTGAAACAAACCAAAAATTAAAAACAGCTGAAGGTGAAGATAAGATGTTGGTCTCTTATCCTTTTGTGTTTAGATGATATAACCAACTTTTTTTTAACTATTTTTTATAATAAAAAATATTTATTAATTCCACATTTTCAAGTTAAAAAAAAAAATACCCGTTGAGGATTTCTCATGATAAAAAAACTAGACCATCCTTAACAGATGGCTAATTGATAAATTTTCTAAGATCATGATGCAAATTTGAATTTGAATAGCTACCCACCTATCGTAGGTGGGTAATCAATTATGACAAAATCGATATATAAACGTCGGAGTTACAACTAAAAACTTCAATGTGGGACTTGACGAAGTAGTATCTAATTAAGCAATTGTTAGATATTTAAGGAAATTTATTTAACCTAAGGGGTGTTTGGTGAATTAGGAATATGACGAAAACTTAACGGCAAGGACATTTCAGGAATTTTTACCAAACCTCAGGGGTACCTCGTGAATAAGTGAAAACATTTGGGTACCTGGTGAACTTTGTCAAACCATAAGAGTACCTGGTGAAAAAACTTCTATATATTACCTCTCCTATCCAATTACTGAATGAAAGGTGTGCAGGGGAAATTGTTCTTTACGTTTGAATGGCAATTTGCTATGTTTATGGCTATAAGGCTATCTATGTATCTAACAGTTAGAAGATTGCAAACAAACCAAAAATTAAAAACAGTTGAAGGTGAAGATAAGATGTGGTCTTTTATCCTTTTGTGTTTAGATGATATAACTAACTTTTTTTTTAACTATTTATTATAATGAAAAATATTTATTAATTCCACATTTTCAAGTTAAAAAAAAAAAACCCGTTGAGAATTTCTCATAATAAAAAAACTAGACTATCCTTAACAGATGGCTAATCGATAAATTTTCTAAGATCATGATGCAAATTTGAATTTGAATAGCTGCCCACCTATCGTAAGTGGGTAATCAATTGTGACAAAATCGTATATATAAACGTCGGAGTTACAACTAAATACTTCAATGTGGGACTTGACGAAGTAGTATCTAATTAAGCAATTGTTAGATATTTAAGGAAATTTATCAAACCTAAGGGGTGTTTGGTGAATTAAGAATGTACGAAAATAACTTACGGCAAGGGAATTCCGGAATTTTAACCACACCTCAGGGGTACCTCGTGAACAAGTGAAAACATTGGGTACCTGGTGAACTTCGTCAAACCATAAGGATACTTGGTGAAAAATTATTATATATTACCTCTCCTTTCCAGTTACAGAATGAAAAACGAAGAGGGGAAATTGTTCTTTACGTTTGAATGGCAATTTGCTAAGTTTATGGCTATAAGGCTATCTATGTATCTAACAATTAGAAGATTGCAAACAAACCAAAAATTAAAAACAGCTGAAGGTGAAGATAAGATGTTGGTCTCTTATCCTTTTGTGTTTAGATGATATAACCAACTTTTTTTTTAACTATTTTTTATAATAAAAAATATTTATTAATTCCACATTTTCAAGTTAAAAAAAAAAAATACCCGTTGAGGATTTCTCATGATAAAAAAACAACACCATCCTTAACAGATGGCTAATTGATAAATTTTCTAAGATCATGATGCAAATTTGAATTTGAATAGCTACCCCTATCGTAGGTGGGTAATCAATTATGACAAAATCGTATATATAAACGTCGGAGTTACAACTAAAAACTTCAATGTGGGACTTGACGAAGTAGTACCTAATTAAGCAATTGTTAGATATTTAAGGAAATTTATTTAACCTAAGGGGTGTTTGGTGAATTAGGAATATGACGAAAACTTAAAGGCAAGGACATTTCAGGAATTTTTACCAAACCTCAAGGGTACCTCGTGAATAAGTGAAAACATTGGGGTACCTGGTGAACTTTGTCAAACCATAAGAGTACCTGGTGAAAAAATGCTATATAGTACCTCTCCATTCCAATTACAGAATGAAAGGTGTGCAGGGAAAATTGTTCTTTACGTTTGAATGGCAATTTGCTATGTTTATGGCTATAAGGCTATCTATGTATCTAACAGTTAGAAGATTGCAAACAAACCAAAAATTAAAAACAGCTGAAGGTGAAGATAAGATGTGGTCTTTTATCCTTTTGTGTTTAGATGATATAACCAACTTTTTTTTTAACTATTTATTATAATGAAAAATATAAATTCCACATTTTAAAGTTAAAAAAAAATACCCGTTGAGGATTCTCATGATAAAAAAACTACACTCCTTAACAGATTGCTAATTGATAAATTTTCTAAGATCATGATGCAAATTTGAATTTGAATAGCTACCACCTATCGTAGGTGGGTAATCATTATGACAAAATCGTATATATATAAACCAAAAATTAAAAAAGCTGAAGGTGAAGATAAGATGTGGTCTTTTACCTTTTGTGTTTAGATATATAACAACTTTTTTTTTAACTATTTATATATAAAAATATTTATTAATTCCACATTTTAAAGTTAAAAAAAAATACCCGTTGAGGATTTCTCATGATAAAAAAACTACACCATCCTTAACAGATGGCTAATCGATAAATTTTCTAAGATCATGATGCAAATTTGAATTTGAATAGCTGCCCACCTATCGTAAGTGGGTAATCAATTGTGACAAAATCGTATATATAAACGTCGGAGTTACAACTAAACTTCAATGTGGGACTTGACGAAGTAGTATCTAATTAAGCAATTGTTAGATATTTAAGGAAATTTATCAAACCTAAGGGGTGTTTGGTGAATTAGGAATATGGCGAAAACTTAACGGCAACGGCATTTCAGGAATTTTTACCAAACCTCAGGGGTACCTCGTGAATAAGTGAAAACATTGGGGTACCTGGTGAACTTTGTCAAACCATAAGAGTAACTGGTGAAAAACTGTTATATATTACCTCTCCTTTCCAATTACAGAATGAAAGGTCAGCAGGGGAAATTGTTCGTTACGTTTGAATGGCAATTTGCTAAGTTTATGGCCATAAGGCTATCTATGTATCTAACAGTTAGAAAATTGCAAACAAACCAAAAATTAAAAACAGCTGAAGGTTACGATAAGACAATGGTCTCTTATCCTTTTGTGTTTAGATGATATAACCAACTTTTTATTTAACTATTTATTATAATGAAAAATATTTATTAATTCCACATTTTCAAGTTAAAAAAAAATACCCGTTGAGGATTTCTCATGATAAGAAAAAGACCATCCTTAAAGATGGCTAATCGACAAATTTTCTAAGATCATGATGCAAATTTGAATTTGAATAGTGCCCACCTATCGTAAGTGGGTAATCAATTGTGACAAAATCGTATATATAAACGTCGGAGTTACAACTAAATACTTCAATGTGGGACTTGACGAAGTAGTATCAAATTAAGCAATTGTTAGATATTTAAGGAAATTTATCAAACCTAAGGGGTGTTTGGTGAATTAAGAATGTGACGAAAACTTAACGGCAAGGGAAATTCCGGAATTTTTACCAAACCTCAGGGTACCTCCTGAACAAGTGAAAACATTGGTACCTGGTGAACTTGTCACACCATAAGATTTGGTGAAAAAATTGTTATATATTACCACTTTCCAATTACAGAATGAAAAGCGGGAGGGGAAATTGTTCTTTACGTTTGAATGGCAATTTGCTAAGTTTATGGCTATAAGGCTATCTTGTATCTAACAATAGAATATGTAAACAAACCAAAATTAAAAACAGCTGAAGGTGAAGATAAGATGTTGTCTCTTATCCTTTTGTGTTTAGATGATATAACCAACTTTTTTTTAACTATTTTTATAATAAAAAATATTTATTAATTCCACATTTCAAGTTAAAAAAAAAAATACCCGTTGAGGATTTCCATGATAAAAAAACTAGACCATCCTTAACAGATGGCTAATTGATAATTTTCTAAGATCATGATGCAAATTTGAATTTGAATGCTACCCACCTATCGTAGGTGGTAATCAATTATGACAAATCGTATATATAAAGTCGGAGTTACAACTAAAAACTTCAATATGGGACTTGACGAAGTAGTATCTAATTAAGCAATTGTTAGATATTTAAGGAAATTTATTTAACCTAAGGGTGTTTGTGAATTAGGAATATGACGAAAACTTAACGAAGGACATTTCAGGAATTTTTACCAAACCTCAGGGGTACCTCGTGAATAAGTGAAAACATTGGGTACCTGGTGAACTTTTCAAACCATAAGAGTACCTGGTGAAAAAATTCTATATATTACCTCTCCTATCCAATTACTGAATGAAAGTGTGCAGGGGAAATTGTTCTTTACGTTTGAATGGCAATTTGCTATGTTTATGGCTATAAGGCTATCTATGTATCTAACAGTTAGAAGATTGCAAACAAACCAAAAATTAAAAACAGTTGAAGGTGAAGATAAGATGTGGTCTTTTATCCTTTTGTGTTTAGATGATATAATAACTTTTTTTTAACTATTTATTATAATGAAAAATATTTATTAATTCCACATTTTCAAGTTAAAAAAAAAAAACCCGTTGAGAATTTCTCATAATAAAAAAACTAGACTATCCTTAACAGATGGCTAATCGATAAATTTTCTAAGATCATGATGCAAATTTGAATTTGAATAGCTGCCCACCTATCGTAAGTGGGTAATCAATTGTGACAAAATCGTATATATAAACGTCGGAGTTACAACTAATACTTCAATGTGGGACTTGACGAAGTAGTATCTAATTAAGCAATTGTTAGATATTTAAGGAAATTTATCAAACCTAAGGGGTGTTTGGTGAATTAAGAATGTGACGAAAACTTAACGGCAAGGGCAATTCCGGAATTTTAACCACACCTCAGGGGTACCTCGTGAACAAGTGAAAACATTGGGTACCTGGTGAACTTCGTCAAACCATAAGGATACTTGGTGAAAAAATTATTATATATTACCTCTCCTTTCCAGTTACAGAATGAAAAACGAAGAGGGGAAATTGTTCTTTACGTTTGAATGGCAATTTGCTAAGTTTATGGCTATAAGGCTATCTATGTATCTAACAATTAGAAGATTGCAAACAAACCAAAAATTAAAAACAGCTGAAGGTGAAGATAAGATGTTGGTCTCTTATCCTTTTGTGTTTAGATGATATAACCAACTTTTTTTTTACTTTTTTATTATAATAAAAATATTTATAATTCCACATTTTCAAGTTAAAAAAAAAAAATACCCGTTGAGGATTTCTCATGAAAAAAACAACACCATCCTTAACAGATGGCTAATTGATAAATTTCTAAGATCATGATGCAAATTTGAATTTGAATAGCTACCCACCTATCGTAGGTGGGTAATCAATTATGACAAAATCGTATATATAAACGTCGGAGTTACAACTAAAAACTTCAATGTGGGACTTGACGAAGTAGTACTAATTAAGCAATTGTTAGATATTTAAGGAAATTTATTTAACCTAAGGGGTGTTTGGTGAATTAGGAATATGACGAAAACTTAAAGGCAAGGACATTTCAGGAATTTTTACCAAACCTCAAGGGTACCTCGTGAATAAGTGAAAACATTGGGGTACCTGGTGAACTTTGTCAAACCATAAGAGTACCTGGTGAAAAAACTGCTATATAGTACCTCTCCATTCCAATTACAGAATGAAAGGTGTGCAGGGAAAATTGTTCTTTACGTTTGAATGGCAATTTGCTATGTTTATGGCTATAAGGCTATCTATGTATCTAACAGTTAGAAGATTGCAAACAAACCAAAAATTAAAAACAGCTGAAGGTGAAGATAAGATGTGGTCTTTTATCCTTTTGTGTTTAGATGATATAACCAACTTTTTTTTTAACTATTTATAATAATGAAAAATATTTATTAATTCCACATTTTAAAGTTAAAAAAAAATACCCGTTGAGGATTTCTCATGATAAAAAAACTACACCATCCTTAACAGATTGCTAATTGATAAATTTTCTAAGATCATGATGCAAATTTGAATTTGAATAGCTACCCACCTATCGTAGGTGGGTAATCAATTATGACAAAATCGTATATATATAAACCAAAAATTAAAAACAGCTGAAGGTGAAGATAAGATGTGGTCTTTTATCCTTTTGTGTTTAGATCATATAACCAACTTTTTTTTTAACTATTTATTATAATGAAAAATATTTATTAATTCCACATTTTAAAGTTAAAAAAAAATACCCGTTGAGGATTTCTCATGATAAAAAAACTACACCATCCTTAACAGATGGCTAATCGATAAATTTTCTAAGATCATGATGCAAATTTGAATTTGAATAGCTGCCCACCTATCGTAAGTGGGTAATCAATTGTGACAAAATCGTATATATAAACGTCGGAGTTACAACTAAATACTTCAATGTGGGACTTGACGAAGTAGTATCTAATTAAGCAATTGTTAGATATTTAAGGAAATTTATCAAACCTAAGGGATGTTTGGTGAATTAAGAATGTGACGAAAACTTAACGGCAAGGGCAATTCAGGAATTTTTACCAAACCTCAGGGGTACCTCGTGAACAAGTGAAAACATTGGGTACCTGGTGAACTTTGTCAAACCATAAGGATACTTGGTGAAAAAACTGTTATATATTACCTCTCCTTTCCAATTACAGAATGAAAAGCGAGGAGGGGAAATTGTTCTTTACGTTTGAATGGCAATTTGCTAAGTTTATGGCTATAAGGCTATCTATGTATGTAACAATTAGAAGATTGCAAACAAACCAAAAATTAAAAACAGCTGAAGGTGAAGATAAGATATTGGTCTCTTATCCTTTTGTGTTTAGATGATATAACCAACTTTTTTTTTAAATTTTTTATAATAAAAAATATTTATTAATTCACATTTTCATGTTAAAACAAAAAAATACCCGTTGAGGGTTTCTCATGATAAAAAAAATTAGACCATCCTTAACAGATGACTAATTGATAAATTTTCTAAGATCATGATGCAAATTTGAATTTGAATAGCTACCCACCTATCGTAGGTGGGTAATCAATTGTGACAAAATCGTATATATAAACGTCGAGTTACAACTAAAAACTTCAATGTGGGACTTGACAAGTAGTATTAATTAAGCAATTGTTAGATATTTAAGGAAATTTATCAAACCTAAGGGGTGTTTGGTAAATTAAGAATATGACGAAAACTTAACGGCAAGGGCATTTCAGGAATTTTTACCATGCCTCAGGGGTACCTCGTGAATAAGTGAAAACATTGGGGTACCTGGTGAACTTTGTCAAACCATAAGGGTACCTGGTGAAAAAACTGTTATATATTACCTCTCCTTTCCAATTACAGAATGAAAGGTAAAGGGGAAATTGTTCTTTACGTTTGAATGGCAATTTGCTAAGTTTATGGCTATAAGGCTATCTATGTATCTAAGAATTAGAAGATTGCAAACAAACCAAAAATTAAAAACAGCTGAAGGTGAAGATAAGATGTTGGTCTCTTATCCTTTTGTGTTTAGATGATATAACAACTTTTTTTTTAACTATTTTTTATAATAAAAAATATTTATGAATTCCACATTTTCAAGTTAAAAAAAAAAAAAAATACCCGTTGAGGATTTCTCATGATAAAAAAAACTACACCATCCTTAACAGATGGCTAATTGATAAATTTTCTAATATCATCATGCAAATTTGAATTTGAATAGCTACCCACCTATCGTAGGTGGGTAATCAATTATGACAAAATCGTATATATAAACGTCGGAGTTACAACTAAAAACTTCAATGTGGGACTTGACGAAGTAGTATCTAATTAAGCAATTGTTAGATATTTAAGGAAATTTATCAAACCTAAGGGGTGTTTGGTGAATTAGGAATATGGCGAAAACTTAACGGCAAGGGCATTTCATGGAATTTTTACCAAACCTCAGGGGTACCTCGTGAATAAGTGAAAACATTGGGGTACTGGTGAACTTTGTCAAACCATAGAGTACTGGTGAAAAAACTGTTATATATTACCTCTCCTTTCCAATTACAGAATGAAAGGTGAGCAGGGGAAATTGTTCGTTACGTTTGAATGGCAATTTGCTAAGTTTATGGCAATAAGGTTATCTATGTATCTAATAGTTAGAAGATTGCAAACAAACCAAAAATTAAAAACAGCTGAAGATGAAGATAAGATGTTGGTCTCTTATCCTTTGTGTTTCGATGATATAACCAACTTTTTTTATAACTATTTATTATAATGAAAAATATTTATTAATTCCACATTTTCAAGTTAAAAAAAAATACCCGTTGAAGATTTCTCATGATAAAAAAACTAGACCATCCTTAACAGATGGCTAATTGATAAATTTTCTAAGATCATGATGCAATTTGAATTTGAATAGCTACCCACCTATCGTAGGTGGGTAATCAATTATGACAAAATCGTATATATAAACGTCGGAGTTACAACTAAAAACTTCAATGTGGGACTTGACGAAGTAGTATCTAATTAAGCAATTGTTAGATATTTAAGGAAATTTATCAAACCTAAAGGATGCTTGGTGAATTAGGAATATGACGAAAACTTAACGGCAAGGGTATTTCAGGAATTTTTACCAAACTTCAGGGGTGCCTCGTGAATAAGTGAAAACATTGCGGTACCTTGTGAACTTTGTCAAACCATAAGGGTACCTGGTGAAAAAACTGTTATATATTACCTCTCCTTTCCAATTACAGAATGAAAGGTGAGCAGGGGAAATTGTTCTTTACGTTTGAATGGCAATTTGCTAAGTTTATGGCTATAAGGCTATCTATGTATCTAAGAATTAGAAGATTGCAAACAAACCAAAAATTAAAAACAGCTGAAGGTGAAGATAAGATGTTGGTCTCTTATCCTTTTGTGTTTAGATGATATAACCAACTTTTTTTTTAACTATTTTTTATAATAAAAATATTTATTAATTCCACATTTTCAAGTTAAAAAAAAAAAATACCCGTTGAGGATTTCTCATGATAAAAAATCTACACCATCCTTAACAGATGGCTAATTGATAAATTTTCTAATATCATGATGCAAATTTGAATTTGAATAGCTACCCACCTATCGTAGGTGGGTAATCAATTATGACAAAATCGTATATACAAACGTCGGAATTACAACTAAAAACTTCAATGTGGGACTTCACGAAGTAGTATCTAATTAAGCAATTGTTAGATATTTAAGGAAATATATCAAACCTAAGGGGTGTTTGGTGAATTAGGAATATGACGAAAACTTAACGGCAAGGGCATTTCAGGAATTTTTACCAAACCTCAGGGGTACCTCGTGAATAAGTGAAAACATTGGGGTACCTGGTGAACTTTGTCAAACAATAAGAGTAACTGGTGAAAAAACTGTTATATATTACTCTCCTTTCCAATTACAGAATGAAAGGTGAGCAGGGGAAATTGTTCGTTACGTTTGAATGGCAATTTGCTAAGTTTATGGCCATAAGGCTATCTATGTTTCTAACAGTTAGAAAATTGCAAACAAACCAAAAATTAAAAACAGCTGAAGGTTACGATACGACAATGGTCTCTTATCCTTTTGTGTTTAGATGATATAACCAACTTTTTATTTAACTATTTATTATAATGAAAAATATTTATTAATTCCACATTTTCAAGTTAAAAAAAAAAAATACCCGTTGAGGATTTCTCATGATAAAAAACTAGACCATCCTTAACAGATGGCTAATCGATAAATTTTCTAAGATCATGATGCAAATTTGAATTTGAATAGCTGCCCACCTATCGTAAGTGGGTAATCAATTGTGACAAAATCGTATATATAAACGTCGGAGTTACAACTAAATACTTCAATGTGGGACTTGACGAAGTAGTATCTAATTAAGCAATTGTTAGATATTTAAGGAAATTTATCAAACCTAAGGGGTGTTTGGTGGATTAAGAATGTGACGAAAACTTAACGGCAAGGGCATTTCAGGAATTTTTACCAAACCTCAAGGGTAACTCGTGAATAGGTGAAAACATTGGGGAACCTGGTGAACTTTGTCAAACCATAAGAGTACCTGGTGAAAAAACTGTTATATATTACCTCTCGTTTCCAATTACAGAGTGAAAGGTGAACAGGGGAAATTGTTCGTTACGTTTGAATGGCAATTTGCTAAGTTTGTGGCTATAAGGCTATCTATGTATGTAACAATTAGAAGATTGCAAACAAACCAAAAATTAAAAACAGCTGAAGGTGAAGATAAGATGTTGGTCTCTTATCCTTTTGTGTTTAGATGATATAACCAACTTTTTTTTAACTAATTTTTATACTAAAAAATATTAATTAATTTCACATTTTCAAGTTAAAAAAAAAAATACCCGTTGAGGATTTCTCATGATAAAAAAACTAGACCATCCTTAACAGATGGCTAATTGATAATTTTCTAAGATCATGATGCCAATTTGAATTTGAATAGCTACCCACCTATCGTAGGTGGGTATTCAATTATGACAAAATCGTATATATAAACGTCGGAGTTACAACTAAAAACTTCAATGTGGGACTTGACGAAGTAGTATCTAATTAAGCAATTGTTAGATATTTAAGGAAATTTATCAAACCTAAGGGTGTTTGGTGAATTAGGAATATGGCGAAAAATTAACGGCAACGGCATTTGGAATTTTTACCAAACCTCAGGGGTACCTCGTGAATAAGTGAAAACATTGGGTACCTGGTGAACTTTGTCAAACCATAAGAGTCTGGTGAAAAAACTGTTATATATTACCTCTCCTTTCCAATTACAGAATGAAAGGTGAGCAGGGGAAATTGTTCGTTACGTTTGAATGGCAATTTGCTAAGTTTATGGCCATAAGGCTATCTATGTATCTAACAGTTAGAAAATTGCAAACAACCAAAAATTAAAAACAGCTCAAGGTTACGATAAGACATTGGTCTCTTATTCTTTTGTGTTTAGATGATATAACCAACTTTTTATTTAACTATTTATTATAATGAAAAATATTTATTAATTCCACATTTTCAAGTTAAAAAAAAAAATACCCGTTGAGGATTTCTCATGATAAGAAAACTAGACCATCCTTAACAGATGGCTAATCGATAAATTTTCTAAGATCATGATGCAAATTTGAATTTGAATAGTTGCCCACCTATCGTAAGTGGGTAATCAATTGTGACAAAATCGTATATATAAACGTCGGAGTTACAACTAAATACTTCAATGTGGGACTTGACGAAGTAGTATCTAATTTAGCAGTTGTTAGATATTTACGGAAATTTATCAAACCTAAGGGATGCTTGGTGAATTAGGAATATGACGAAAACTTAACGGCAAGTGTATTTCAGGAATTTTTACCAAACCTCAGGGGTGCCTCGTGAATAAGTGAAAACATTGCGGTACCTTGTGAACTTTGTCAAACCATAAGGGTACCTGGTGAAAAAACTGTTATATTACCTCTCCTTTCCAATTACAGAATGAAAGGTGAGCAGGGGAAATTGTTCTTTACGTTTGAATGCCAATTTGCTAAGTTTATGGCTATAAGGTTATCTATGTATCTAACAGTTAGAAGATTGCAAACAAACCGAAAATTAAAAACAGCTGAAGGTGAAGATAAGATGTTGGTCTCTTATCCTTTTGTGTTTCGATGATATAACCAACTTTTTTTTTAGCTAATTTTTATAATGAAAAATATTTATTAATTCCACATTCTCAAGTTAAAAAAAAAAATACCCGTTGAGGATTTCACATGATAAAAAACTAGACCATCCTTAACATATGGCTAATCGATAAATTTTCTAAGATCATGAAGCAAATTTGAATTTGAATAGCTGCCCACCTATCGTAAGTGGGTAATCAATTGTGACAAAATCGTATATATAAACGTTAGAGTTACAACTAAAAACTTCAATGTGGGACTTGACGAAGTAGTATCTAATTAAGCAATTGTTAGATATTTAAGGAAATTTATCAAACCTAAGGGATGTTTGGTGAATTAAGAATGTGACGAAAACTTAACGGCAAGGGCAATTCAGGAATTTTTACCAAACCTCAGGGGTACCTCGTGAACAAGTGAAAACATTGGGTACCTGGTGAACTTCGTCAAACCATAAGTATACTTGGTGAAAAAACTGTTATATATTACCTCTCCTTTCCAATTACAGAATGAAAAGCGAGGAGGGGAAATTGTTCTTTACGTTTGAATGACAATTTGCTAAGTTTATGGCTATAAGGCTATCTATGTATGTAACAATTAGAAGATTGCAAACAAACCAAAAATTAAAAACAGCTGAAGGTGAAGATAAGATGTTGGTCTCTTATCCTTTTGTTTTAGATATAACCAACTTTTTTTTTAACTATTTTTTATAACAAATTTTTTTTATTAATTCCACATTTTCAAGTTTAAAAAAAATAAATACCCGTTGATGATTTCTCATGATAAAAAAACTAGACTATCCTTAACAGATGGCTAATTGATAAAGTTTCTAAGATCATGATGCAAATTTGAATTTGAATAGCTACCCACCTATCGAGTGGGTAATCAATTATGCAAAATCGTATATATAAACGTCGGAGTTACAACTAAAAACTTCAATGTGAGACTTGACGAAGTAGTATCTAATTAAGCAATTGTTAGATATTTAAGGAAATTTATCAAACCTAAGGGGTGTTTGGTGAATTAAAAATATGGCGAAAATTTAACGGCAAGGGCATTTCAGGAATTTTTACCAAACCTCAGGGGTACCTCGTGAACAAGTGAAAACATTAGGTACCTGGTGAACTTCGTCAAACCATAAGTATTCTTGGTGAAAAAACTGTTATATATTACCTCTCCTTTCCAATTACAGAATGAAAAGCGAGGAGGGGAAATTGTTCTTCTTTACGTTTGAATGACAATTTGCTAAGTTTATGGCTATAAGGCTATCTATGTATGTAACAATTAGAAGATTGCAAACAAACCAAAAATTAAAAACAGCTGAAGGTGAACTAAGATGTTGGTCTTTATCCTTTTGTGTTTAGATGATATAACCAACTTTTTTTTTTACTATTTTTTATAACAAATTTTTTTTATTAATTCCACATTTTCAAGTAAAAAAAAAAAAAAATAACCGTTGAAGATTTCTCATGATAAAAAAACAAGACCATCCTTAACAGATAGCTAATTGATAAAGTTTCTAAGATCATGATGCAAATTTGAATTTGAATAGCTACCCACCTATCGTAGGTGGGTAATCAATTATGACAAAATCGTATATATAAACGTCTGAGTTACAACTAAAAACTTCAATGTGGGACTTGACGAAGTAGTATCTAATCAAGCAATTGTTAGATATTTAAGGAAAATTTTCAATCCTAAGGGGTGTTTGGTGAATTAAGAATGTGACGAAAACTTAACGGCAAGGGCAATTCAGTAATTTTTACCAAACCTCAGGGGTATCTCGTGAACAAGTGAAAACATTGTGTACCTGGTGAAATTCGTCACACAATAAGGGTACCTGGTGAAAAAACTGTTATATATTATCTCTCCTTTCCAATTACAGAATGAAAGGCGAGGAGGGGAAATTGTTCTTTACGTTTGAATGGCAATTTGCTAAGTTTATGGCTATAAGGCTATCTATGTATGTAACAATTAGAAGATTGCAAACAAACCAAAAATTAAAAACAGCTGGAGGTGAAGATAAGATATGTGCCTCTTATCCTTTGTGTTTAGATGAATAAACCAACTTTTTTTTTAAATATTTTTTATAATAAAAAATATTTATTAATTCACATTTTCATGTTAAAACAAAAAAATACCCGTTGAGGGTTTCTCATGATAAAAAAAACTAGACCATCCTTAACAGATGACTAATGATAAATTTTCTAAGATCATGATGCAAATTTGAATTTGAATAGCTACCCACCTATCGTAGGTGGGTAATCAATTGTGACAAAATCGTATATATAAACGGCTGAGTTACAACTAAAAACTTCAATGTGGGACTTGACAAAGTAGTATCTAATTAAGCAATTGTTAGATATTTAAGGAAATTTATCAAACCTAAGGGGTGTTTGGTGAATTAAGAATATGACGAAAACTTAACGGCAAGGGCATTTCAGGAATTTTTACCAAACCTCAGGGGTACCTCGTGAATAAGTGAAAACATTGGGGTACCTGGTGAACTTTGTCAAACCATAAGGGTACCTGGTGAAAAAACTGTTATATATTACCTCTCCTTTCCAATTACAGAATGAAAGGTAAGCAGGGGAAATTGTTCTTTACGTTTGAATGACAATTTGCTAAGTTTATGGCTATAAGGTTATCTATGTATCTAACAGTTAGAAGATTGCAAACAAACCAAAAATTAAAAACAGCTGAAGGTGAAGATAAGATGTTGGTCTCTTATCCGTTTGTGTTTCGATGATATAACCAACTTTTTTTTTTAACTTTTTATTATAATGAAAAATATTTATTAATTCCACATTTTCAAGTTAAAAAAAAAAATACCCGTTGAGGATTTCTCATGATCAAAAAATAGACCATCCTTAACAGATGGCTAATTGATAAATTTTCTAAGATCATGATGCAAATTTGAATTTGAATAACTACCCACCTATCGTAGGTGGGTAATCAATATGTGACAAAATCGTATATATAAACGTCGGAGTTACAACTAAAAACTTCAATGTGGGACTTGACGAAGTAGTATCTAATTAAGCAATTGTTAGATATTTAAGGAAATTTATCAAACCTAAGGGGTGTTTGGTTAATTAGGAATGTGACGAAAACTTAACGGCAAGGGCCTTTCAGAAATTTTTACCAAACCTCAGGGGTACCTCGTGAATAAGTGAAAACATTGGGGTACCTGGTGAACTTCGTCAAACCATAAGGGTACCTGGTGAAAAAACTGTTATATATTATCTCTCCTTTCCAATTACAGAATGAAAGGTGTGCAGGGGAAATTGTTCTTTACGTTTGAATGACAATTTACTAAGTTTATGGCTATAAGGCTATCTATGTATCTAACAGTTAGAAGATTGCAAACAAACCAAAAATTAAAAACAGCTGAAGCTGAAGATAAGATGTTGGTCTCTTATCCATTTGTGTTTAGATGATATAACCAACTTTTTATTTAAGTAATTATTATAATGAAAAATATTTATTAATTCGACATTCTCAAGTTAAAAAAAAAAATACCCGTTGAGGATTTCTCATGATAAAAAAACTAGACCATTCTTAACAGATGGTTAATTGATAAATTTTCGAAGATCATGATGGAAATTTAAATTTGAATAGGTACCCACCTATCGTAGGTGGGTAATCAATTGTGACAAAATCTTATATATAAACGTCTGAGTTACAACTAAAAACTTCAATGTGGGACTTCACAAAGTAGTATCTAATTAAGCAATTGTTAGATATTTAAGGAAATTTATCAAACCTAAGCGGTGTTTGGTGAATTAGGAATGTGACGAAAACTTAACGGCAAGGGCATTTCAGGAACTTTTACCAAACCTCAGGGGTACCTCGTGAATAAGTGAACATTGGGGTACCTGGTGAACTTCGTCAAACCATAAGGGTACCTGGTGAAAAAACTGTTATATATTACCTCTCCTTTCCAATTACAGAATGAAAGGTGTGCAGGAAAAATTGTTCTTTACGTTTGAATGACAATTTGCTAAGTTTATGGCTATAAGGCTATCTATGTATCTAACAGTTAGAAGATTGCAAACAAACCAAAAATTAAAAACAGCTGAAGGTGAAGATAAGATGTTGGTCTCTTATCCTTTTGTGTTTAGATGATATAACCAACTTTTTTTTTAACTAATTATTATAATGAAAAATATTTATTAATTTCACATTCTCAAGTTAAAAAAAAAAATACCCGTTTAGGATTTCTCATGATAAAAAAACTAGACCATCCTTAACATATGGCTAATTGATAAATTTTCTAAGATCATGATGCAAATTTGAATTTGAATAGCTTCCCACCTATCGTAGGTGGGTAATCAATTGTGACAAAATCGTATATATAAACGTTGGAGTTAGATCCAAAAACTTCAATGTGGGACTTGACGAAGTAAGTATCTATTACCTTCCCTTCGTTATTAGAAATCGTAACTAACAGAAAAAAGGGGGCGAAAGAAGGTTGGCTTAAAGGCTTTGGATTTTGTTTATCTATCTTTCTCATGATGCTGCACTTTGCATCTTCTATTCTTGTTTAGAAGCAATATAGTCTTGTTCAGTTATGGAACATGGACACTCTCTAGAAATCTGCTATGCAATACTCATGAGGCAAGTTACATGGTTATTATTTTCCACTCAAAATAAAGCATTTTGAACCTAACTTTTGCCGCCAAGGACATTTGGAGCAAATATATGGTCGTTAAATGCAACCTTACTTTACTAAACATAACCCTTCAAAATACCCGTAATACACCTCTTGCTCAAAACTCCTTTCTCCATGTAGTCCTCTACCCATTTGTTTCTCCTCTCTCACTCTTCTCATTCCTCTATTGTACAAAATTGGGGATAATTACCTTTATAATTCTACCCAATTTCTGTAAATTTATCTTACAGTAGCATACATAGACACTTTGCTAAATTAGATATGAGGAGATCCGCATTGCAAAGCTCCTTTTCGGCTCTCTAGTGTTAGGTTGTTTTTTTTTTTTGAAGAATGAAACATGGTAGTCATCCAAGCTCTTTTAGACTTCTAGCTGTTTCTTTTATGTTAGCCTTTAGTGGAGTGAAATGGTTGGGATGGTGACTCAAAGCATCTGTGCAGATATGATGGTATTGATTATGGTGAAAGGATATATTGTTTTGGCGGAAAGTGCATTAATAGAATACTGGATGACGAAAAATGCCGATGTGCATATTTGTTTTTGGCAACCCTGCTTCTAGATTAATATATTGGCTATAGATAATGATGCAATTAGTTTGAACATCTACGTAGTGGCATTATAAGACTATAAGAGATGGTAAAAAGTAAAAACATAGATAGGTTACCTTGTTTCATACCATTTGCACGAAGCAAGATTTAACTGTTACCATCACCAATAAACAATTTAACATGTTTCATTCACATTATTGCACAAAATAGAGTAATCATTTTCTTTGGGATTACATGAAATAGTGCTACATATTTCATAAAAATTGCACAAAATTGATTAGTAACGGAAGAAACAAATACCAATTTACTTACATAAGATTGAAGTTCGTTTGAGTATCAAATTCAAACTTGTAAGATATTTTGTAATTTATGGTTCTGTAACTGTGGGAGGGAGGAGGAGAGAAGGTTTTTTTTAGAGAGAATATAATAAGGATTTTTAGGACTGCGTTTAATAAAGTGGGGTTGCGTTTAGTACCCAGTTAATATTGGCACCATTAAATCATATAAGCTAGGTTGACAACAAACTCATAAAATTCAATCAGATTGTCCTTAACTTCAACCTTAACCTCACAAAGGGCAATAATTTCTCAAAATGCCAAGATTTGTATATAAATTTCTCACCTAAAGTCAACTAATTTATGTTGTTTGTACCAAATATGTCACCTTCATTTATTTACTATACCAAAATGGCACATTATTATTGAAAAAAAAAATCACCATTAAAAAGCTAGAAATTTTGTACTGCTACACTGATACAAGCGTTTTCCCTGCCTATCTCGGCGAGATGCAATGATAGTTGAATTCCCACAGCTTCTGCAGAGTGTCATCTTCTTTCAAATGTCCAATGTTTAGACTAGTTGCCTACTAAGTTCAAACACTAGCTAGTCCAATATAGGTGCACATGCTGAACAATTGAGAGGAATTTAAAAAAATAAATAAAAAAAGAAAAGAAAAGCGAACTGGATACCCTACAATTTTGCTATAAAAGAAATCTAAAGGAATGTCACCTTGTTGAGCAACAATGAAAGTGTTGAGAGATGGTTCAAAGTAGTATTCTTATGTATAGGAAAACGTGTTATTAGGTTATAACTAGTACTTTGTGGTTGTTAGGTTGTTGAGATGTTAGTTGTGTTTGTGGGACAAGCATGGTCACTAAGGCTCTCTCTTAGATTGAAGAAATAAATTGATCTGAACTGAATAGTTTGTTGAACATAATTTGACTGAACTGAACTCAATGAAAACTGTGATGGGTAGTTGTTCCTTATTTTTCTCTTTGTTTTGTGCTGTTTATTAATTATACTTCCTCTGTTTAGAAATAATTGCACAATTTCATGTTTTCACGCTTGTCAATGTATTATTTCAAACACTAATATCTCTAATTATCAATAAGTAAAAATTAAAAAAAGTTGATATTAAAAAAATATACATTGAGAGGAGTCTAACAAGATCTTATATGGCTATGTTTTTCGTAAAATATAAATCACCATAGGCAATCAAAGTATATAAGATGTGAATAGTAAATACTGTGCAAATGGTGCAACTATTACTAAACGGATGAAGTATATATTCTAAAGTTGCACTTCATAATTAAGTGGAATAATAATAGTTTTCTTCCCCTCTCTCGATCTTCTATTATAATTTTCCACAAATTGCTCTGGAAGTTCCCATTAATGAGGAGCTGTCTCTTCTTCTTGAGTTTGATGGCAGGGAGAATCCAATCCGAACCTGACAAAACCGCTTCCCAAGGAGAAAAGTTTATAATATTGAACGAAGCAGTGCCTTTTTAAGAGAAAAATAAATTCAAGAGACAGAGATTTCTTTTCTTGTTCTTGACAAGCTATGCTTGTACTGTATGGTGATGAGGAACAATCTTCAGCACTTGTTGTAAGAGAAAAGGTTAGTCAAAATTCTCTAAAGTACTTTCACACTTCAACTGCTCTAATAATATAAAGTAATACACTTTCGCTTTCAGAGAATAAGGAGCAGGATAACTTATAAGTGTTTAACATAAGAGTCTAATGACAAAGCAAGGAAAAGAACAAGTATTTGGACTACTATAAGCAATTTTAAAGGATATTACAAAAATCATCATGGGTGGGAATTCTGCCAAGATATTGGTTAATGATGAATTTGTGTGTTGTGTTATCATTGATGTAAATCTGAATACATAGTACAAGAGTTATAGGAATTAAACAAATCCTAATCCATGAAGGATAATAAAATCTAATCCTAAACAAATAATGTTTAAGAGTCCTAAATATGCAATACTTCCTAACACCCCCTGATCAAGTTGAGCATGGGAAGGATCAAGAGTCCTAACTTGGAAACAAGAAATTTAAACTGTTGTTTGCCAAGAGTTTTAGTGAATTTGTGTGTTGTGTTATCATTGATGTAAATCTGAATACTAGAATTTGTCATGTAGTGCGATTGATGTGAAGGCACTTGTACTGAAGCCATTTTCATGTGCTTTTGATAAATATTGTCACTGTGAATACTAGTTGAATATTGTTCTCTTGTGAAAACATCAACGTTTTCTGTTCTTACATAGACAATGATCTCCCTACAGGGAAGTGTGGCTGTTGTAGAAATATATTGATTGTTTGTTGGACAGTGATTATACTGAAGTCTAAGTTGTTATGGTGTGATACTAAGCCAAGCCGAGGATGAACTTAGAATAATTTAATTTACCTCAAAGCTCTAACCTGAGTTTGTTGAGCTTAGAGACGACTTCAGGCAATCAGGCTCGTGGCTCATCCTGGCTTGTCTTTCGACTCGAGGAAAGGTATCAAGTTAAAGCTAAGCAAATACTTCTCCAGGTTACGATATTCCTTGTTTCCAACCTGTATGATTGAGTTCTACTCTCTTTCATTTTTTTTGTATTCTTACGGTCATATAAATTTATTTAAAGCGTCATTTGGTGACCATCTTAATACATATAAATTCTGTTATGATAGTTTTGCTAAAGTTTCCAATTTGTTTTCTTCTACTTTGCCAACTCACAAGCTGTGATAAGGAGCCACAATATGTTGGAGATATATAGAATCCGTTGTAAACCATTAGAAATTATATGCATTATTCTACACAATTTAGTTACTAAATCAGAGGAACTCTTTAATCTTTGAAGTATATAATGACTCGAAAGCAAGTCGAAGATGCCTTCAGTAAGATTATGCTAATGAAATGGCATGTATACTTTGTGGCACTTAAATACTTGCCTGCAACTGCACATGAATAACTAACGGACAATATAATTTTGTTTCCAAAATTCCAAATTGCTGTTTGATCGCTTTTGGCTTGAAACTCCGATCTTGCCAGGATTATAGTTACTTGCCCTGTTCCCTATGAGCATTGGGGTTCATGCCCAAAACTGAGCCATGACAAGGTTTACTTTTGTGCATGTGCTTCAGGATAAATTGTCTGATGCTTTAAGTCTGTCACATAAGCTTGGGATATGGGGAAGGTACGCCTAGTGAGACGATCGTGCATGTTTAGAGCTGCAGGTGCATATAATGAGTTTAATCAGTTTATTATGCTTAATTATGTGGCTTTTGCCTTTTGTTGTTAGATAACATTTGAGTTCTCAGCCTGACAATAAACTAAGTTTGAAACATGTTTGCAAATTTGCAATGAATATTGAAATTCTTTGTCAATGCAAGTAAATTTATTTCTTGAGGCAGGTTCATCGGCCAATTGACCAAATTGATAAAATGAAAAATGACCAAATTGATGAAAAGAAAAATGACCAAATCGGCATACTTGCACTGAATTTTGATGCATAAAAAGGGGTCTGAAAATTATAGTTAAGTCTAGGTTAGGATGTGATACTATGTGTACAAGTGTCGAGAATAATTGTGTTAACCTGATGTGGTTAACCCTGACATTCAATATATATATAAGGTTTACAATACAGGCATATGACTAGTAAAAAACTATTCTATCCTTTTACATACAATGTTATCTAATACACCGCCTCAATCTTTACGGGGTGAAAAAACGGATAGATCGGTACGATGTCTAGTAAACAAGTCAGTAGAGAGACCCTTTAGTAAAAATGTCTGCAACCTGAGACTGAGTAGGAACATGTCGAACAATAAGACCTCCCTTGGCAACCATTTCTCGAACAAAGTGATAATAGACATCAATATGTTTTCTACGACCATGATGAACTGGATTAGCAGTGAGATAAGTAGCAGAGATATTATCACAATAGACGATCATAGGACGTCGGAGAAAATGGCCAATGTCAGCAAGAAGTTGCTTGAGCCAAATGGTTCATACAGCTGTGTAGGCAACAACCCTGTATTCAGCTTCAGTGGAGGATTCGGAGACAGTAGGTTGCTTTTTCAACGCCAGGATATTAGATTCTTCCCAAGAAAGACAGCATAGCCAGTAGCAAAACGTCGCGTGTGAGGGCATCCTGCCCAATCTGTATCAGAATAGGCAATAGTAGGAGAACTGATGCTATATAAGAAGAGACCAAAGTCCAATATGTCCTGCAGATATCTGAAAATTCTTTTCACAGCATGAAGGTGAGTAGTACGATGAGCATGCATAAACTGAGACACCATATTAACAGCATAAGCAATATCTGGACGAGTCATAGTTAAGTACTGCAATGCACCAACCATACTACGATAATCTGTGGGATCAGCAAGAAGTTCTCCATGAAGTAGAGACAATGTTACTCTAGAAACAACAGGTGTGGTGATTGGTTTAACAGTATGAAGATGAAATTTACGAAATAAATCAGAGACATACTTACATTGAGACAAGAATAAACCAGAGGGAGTACGAACAACCTGAACACCTACGAAGTGATGAAGATCCCCTAAATCTTTCATAACAAACTGAAGAAAGGACAGAAATGAATTTTGTGACAAGAGGAAGACTACTACCGGTAAGGACAATGTCATCAACATAAGAGTAGAATAATGAGATGTCCACGATATTTGAGAGTGAACATAAAAGTGTCACAACTGCTGCACTTGAAACCAATAGATTATAGAAAGTTACTGAACCTAGAGAACCAAGCTCGAGGAGATTGTTTCAAACAATAAATGGACTTACGGAGGCGACAAATATGAGTAGGTTTAGATGGATGAATAAAACCCGGAGGTTGACGCATATAAACCTCTTCATGAAGAAACCATGAAGAAAAGCATTTTTGACATCTAATTGACGAATAGACCATTTAAGAGAAAAATCAATAGTGAGAACCAAGCGAACAGTAGTAGGCTTAATGACAGGACTAAAGGTTTCAAAGTATTAATCAATACCTGCCTGCTGGTGATTTCCAAAAATGACAAGCCTGGCTTTGAACCGCTCCACAGAACCATCAGAATTATATTTAATCTGATAAACCCACTTACAACCAAGTAAATTCTTATCATAGTTGCGAGGTACCAACTCCCATGTGTCATTATTAATCAAAGCGTTATATTCATCTAACATAGCTTGTTGCCACCGAGAGTCTTTAGAAGCTTGTTTAAAATTAATGGGTTCAGACTCGACAATATCAGTTTTTAAATTCATGAATATTTTGGGCTTAGACACATCGTCCTTTAACCGAGTAACCATGGGATGGTTATTGGCAACAATGGAAGACAGACGAGGAGGGGAAGGGGTAGGAGACACAATACTAGAGGGCGGGGGAGGGGAGTGGACACTAGGGGTGACGCTAGGACTCACTAGGGAGACAGCAGCCTCGCTAGGCGGGCCAGCGTGCGCTTCTCGTCCAACGGACTGGGTAGACGGGACTAACTGGGAGCCAGCAGTCACGCTAGGCAGGCCAGCGTGCGCTGGTCGCCCAGCGGGCTGGAGACGCGTCGAGCTGGGCAGAAAATGTTGGGTGTGGTACGTAATGTCTTCTTGTTTTATTCCAAAGTATCATCTCTTCTATTGTTGTCCTTAAAAAAATATATAACTTATAAAGTGTCTCTAATTAAAGATTGCAAACAAACCAAATAAAAAAGAGGTGAAGGTGAGGATTATACTACATCCATTTCATATTAGATGTTATGACAAAAAATGATTATTTACGCCACATGTTCAATTATAAAAAAAAAAATGAAAAAATAGACCATCCTTAACGAATGGCTATTAAATAATTTTTGTAAGATGAACATGGCTGAATTTTCAATTTAAATAACTACCCACCTATTGTAGATGGTAACTAGTTATGGCAATACTCCCACATATAACCGCGGCAGTTACAACTAAAAACTCCAATGTGGGACTCGACGGAACTAACAGAAAAAAGGGAGAGGGAAAAGAAGGTTGACCTAAAGGCTTTCTAACACTAATATATGTATATGGTCTTGCAGTGTTACCATTTCTATCTTGTCTTGACTTTTATAGGGAATCAAATTTTCAGTTTTCAGTATGGTTATTAGGTTTTTATTTGAGGATTTATGGGTATCAGACACTAAAAGTTTAGAAGCTTGTTATTCCGTACACTGCACTATTGAAACATGAAATCGCCGGAACTGCAAGTTGTGTGTTTTAATGCAGAATGTTTGTTTTTTCAATTGCTTGAAGTTCATAAGTTGATAATTGCAACCAGTACAACGAAGTTCTCAAGTATCTGTTCTGCAATGTATATTATTTGTAAGTGGTTTCTCTGAGAACAATGCAATAATCATGATATCATGATGCTGCACCTTGCATCTTGTTCAAAACCATTTGATTGGGAATTGATAAAAATTATATTAGTAAGAAGATATGGACATATGGTTGTATAGGGGTATAAGGTAGTGCATATTTCAAATCATTGTGATCTGATTGGGACAAAAGATATGACATCCTTTTACATAGTGTATGAGACGAATTATTGCAAGGGCCATCATAAGATCATAATGTAACAAAAAAGTTATTGTATGAGATGAGAGTGTATTAATTTATTGTACAACGGGTTAACTTCTTGTCCTAAATGAGTCACTTATATAAAAGTGATTCTTTTAAGGTAAAATTTTACTTATTAGACGGAAGTAATTATTTGACCTAAATGGTTCATTTTTACTTATATAGAAGTGACTCATTAAAGGTCAAAAGTTACCCTACATTCTAAAGTGATCTATCTTGAAAAAAAATCAAATAAATCAATTTTGGTTCAAAAGTGAACCATTTTGGCTTAAAGTGTGACGATAAATTAATTATAGATCTTGGTGTACGCAACAATAGTTGATAATGTAAAGTGGGCCAAACAATTTAATGTATATGGTGTAGATTGTACTTCCTTTAAAAAAAATCGTAATGATGTTAATGCAATTATACAAAGTTACCTAATTCAAGATTTTGGGTTATATTTTTTCTGCTTTCATTTAGTTGCAATAAAAGAGTATTATTTATGAGACATATAAAAAATTTCTTTTCTGAAACTAAATGAAAACAAATGAAGTATAAATTTTTAAGTTGGAAAGTAAAAATATAAACACCCAGCTTGCCTACTAAGAAATGTTTAACAAAAATTAATTTTGATTTAATCTAGCCAACTAATGTTCAATGTAGTAAAATATTTTATTATACTCAATAAAAATGAATCAATGTGGGATGTGGGGTGGGTGTGTAGTGTATTTTTCTTTTCTCCCAATGTATTCTTTCTTGTGATCTTAGGCCTTTAAATCGTGTCTCTGGTTACAGATTGCAGACAAATCATAAAATAAAAAGAAAGGTGAAGTTGGGGATTAGGTGTTGGTATGTGATCCTCTGCGTTAGGATGATATAAAAAATGTACGTTTTTTTACCTATTATTTATAAAGAAAAATGGTTATTATTTCCACATTATCAAGTTTCACCAAAACAAAAACAAAAGCTTAGCATTGATGAATAATATTAAATTTGGTTATTCAAGTGAAAAATCCAAACTTAAGGTTACCATTGAAAATTCGTATTTAATAAAAATGACGTCTTTTGAGATCCACATAGCTCGTACATATTTCAAAAATAATCAAAAAATAATGTTCAATATTGTAAAATATAGTTAATTCAACTCAAAAGAAATGAAAACAATGTGTGATGTGGTGGGTTGGGTGTGTAATGTCTTTTTTTTTTCCCTAATGTATTCTTTTTTGTAATCGTAGTCCTTTAAAAAGAATGTATATGTAACTTATATCGTGTCTCTGGTTAGAGATTGCAAACAAACCAAAACATAAAAAGAGGTAAAGGTGGGGATATATATTGGTCTCTTATCTTTTGCGTTGGGATGATATAAACACCTTTTTCTTTTTACCAATTATTTATAACGAAAAATAATTATTAATTCCACACTCTCAAATTTCACAAAAAAGCACAACTTAGCATTGATGATTAAAATTAAGTTATGCTATTCCATTGAAAATTCCAAACTAATGATTACCATTGAGAATTCCTCTTTGTTTAAATGTGATAGTCTTTTGAGGTCTCACATAGATCGTACATATTTCAAAAACCTAGTTCATTCTATACAAATGACTCTTAGATAATTTTTTTCAAAGGCTAACATGACACAAATTTGCTTTTAAATAGCTATACACCTATTATAGATTGGTAACTAATTGTGACAACACTAGTGTATATGAAGTTGGGAGCTACAACGGATAAGTCCAATATGGGACTTGACGAATATATATATTATATATTTGTTTTTTTCACCAGGTACCCTTGTGGTTTGACGAAATTCACTAGATACCCCAATGTTTTAAGTTATTCACCAGGTACCCTGAGATTTTGTAAAAATTCATGAAATACCCGTGCCGCTAAGTTTCCTGCAACTTCATTAGATTTTCGTCTAAATCATTCATATTAACCCTAATTAACTCTAATTAAACTTTAATTATTCCTAATTACTTTAAACCTCAACAACCATCACCCTACCCTCCGAAACCCACATCCCCAGCACCCCTAAAACCCCCACCCACCTCTGTAGCCCCCTCCCCCCCCCAAAAAAACCACTTCCCCACCACCCTGCTCCTGAAACCAATCTTTACCACCTCACCTGCTCCCGAAAACCACCATACCTACTACCCTACCCCGTGAAACCCACCCCATCCACCTCCCTTGCTCCATAAAACCACCATACCCATCATATCCCCTGTTCCCCAAAACCACCACACCCACCAACCTACTCCCCTGAAAACCATCACAGCCTCGAAAACCACCGACATCCCTAAACCCTAAAACCTATCCCATTCATCCCAACTCCCGACCACCAGCTTTGCTCCTCCCTGCAATTCACGCCCACCAGCTTCGCTCCTCCCTTGCTTATCTCGTCCTCAAATCGACCATCAATAACAAGTCAGTAAAATGAGAATTAATTTAGAGGAGGTGAGTTTATGAAAACAATAATTGATTTGGGGTGGTTTCAAAGATGGGGGTGGGTTGATGGTGGATTTGGATGGGGAAGGGGATAGGAAGTCCAGGTTGGCGTCGCGAGGGAGTTAGATGTGAGGGTGGTGGTGGCTACTATAGTTAAGGGCGCATCAGGGCTGGTGGTGTTTAATGAATTGAAGGGAAAATTATGGTCAGGCATGGGATGGGGCAGGTTGTGTGGCACTGAGATGTGGTGGAAGAGAGACTCAATGTGTAGTGTTGGTTAAGGTGAAGTGGGTGGTGTTGGCACCTACATTTGGTCTCATGTCTCGACGGGTAACGCGATGATGACCGCAACTTTTATATATATGCATGATCAACACTAGCTACTATGAAACTCCAAAAAAATCGATTCGTTGAACTCATACCTGAACTCACTTACATAGATAAAAACCAAACGAGGGAGATCGATTAGTACAAAAACATTGATTTGCATCGGATCTTGGACCACCATTTGCGTTGAACACTGGTTAGACACTGCATGTCTCGACGCAAATTTGGGAGATATTATCTGCGTCAGATAAGGACACGACGTAGATTTAGTGCTATTTGCGTCGCACCCACGGCTACATGCGACGCAAAAAGCGCATACCAGCTATTGTATGTGCGCATGGCCATTTGCGTTAGATACTAGGTACTGTGCGATAAAAATGCCTTATGTATGGAGGGCCATTTGCGTCATATGTGAAGTGATGTGCGACGCAAATGCTCCTTTTATAAAAAAAATACTACCCTCATCCAAATTATTTTTACTAAGCTGAATTTACAGACAAGCAAATTTGCAATATGACATTCGAAATGAATTATTTAGTTACAAAATAACAAAGGAATTATCCGAAATCTGAAAAACTATAAAAGAGCAAATTAACAAATCTGAAATCTGAACAACTATTAAAAATCTGAACGAACTGATTAACAAATCCGAAATCTGAATAACTATCAACAGCCACTAACTGAACATATAATTCGTCAAAAAACTTGATAGAACCGAACATATAATCGGCCAAAAAACTTTGAAAACTAGGGTTCTGTTTCTGATAAGATTAGAGAGAAAAGAGACCAAAAACTTCGAAAAAAGAGAACACTATGGGAAAAAAAAGGAAGGGTTGCGCAGGAAGGGTTGCGCTTTTTCTATAAGCGCAACCCTACTAGTGAAGGGATGCGCTTTTCTTCAAAAGCGCAGCCCTACATAGCAGAAGGGCTGCGCTTTTGAAGAAAAGCGCAACCCTTCACTTAGTAGGGTCGCGCTTTTTGAAAAAGCGCAGCCCTTCTGTATGTAAAAAGCGCAGCCCTACTAAGTGAAGGGCTGCGCTTTTTAAAAAAGCGCAGCCCTTCTGTTATGTAGGGCTGCACTTTTGAAGAAAAGCGCAGCCCTTCTTAAAAAAATTGAAATAAAAAACTCGCGGGATTCAAATATTAAGTGGGCTTCGTCAAATATATTATCCCTCATTTTCTCTCCTCTCTCACGTCCCTCTTCCCTTTTCCTCCTTCTCTCACGTCCCTCCTCCCTTTTCCTCCTCTCTCATCCTCTCTTCTCTCTCAAAAACTCCCAGAAAAGTTGCGACAAAAAGCCTGAAATTATTTGCACTAATCATGCTGACGGAGTCCGATTGCCTATTGTGATACCTTTTCGGAAGCGGAACGGGCCAACGAGTCAAACTCATTGCTAAGCTGTGATGTATAGGCTTTTTAAGCCATCCGAGTTCGTTTAAGGCTCCAAATAGGCATTTTAAGTATTTCCTAATTTTTTTATTTCCTTAATTATGTATTAGGGTTTTGTTTTATGTATTTAAACACTATTAGGTTAATGTTTGGAGGTAGTTTTTGACTTTTCAGATCTATAATTTCTTAATCTTTGTTTTGATTAATGTTCTTGTATTTTCAGATCTATAATTTCTTCTCTTCTGTATATTAGTTTTTGTTCCTTTTCGTTTCGTTCTTTTTTTTTTGTTTTGGGTTTAGTTGCATTGTAGATCTATAATTTCTTCTCTTTTGTATATTTGGGTTTAGTTGCGCTTGTGTAGCGCATCCCTACTTAAAAAGTGAAGGGCTACTATTAAAAGGGATGCTGTCAAAAAGCGCAGCCCTACAGGCCTTTTTCAGCGCAACCCTTCTTCATTTTTCCACTAGTGGAAGATCAAGAAGTACGAGAACCAAAGGGAAGAGTCGCATGTTATGAGTGAAGAAGAAGGCTGAGAAAATCTTTAGGTTTGCGTTGGAGAGATGGAGCGTGATCAGAAGGAGAAGAAAGGGGAGAGAGTTTTCTGAATATGAGACGCTAGAGTGTGTAGGTGAGAAAAGCAATGGTTTTATTTGTGGATCTCATTTTAGGGTTTTGTTGGGCTGATCAGCTTCGGATGGGATTGGTTATCCGACGCAAATCATTTATTTAAATGATTTGCGTCAGTTGAACAATCCCATCCAATACAAATAGTTGGATTCTAAAACTTTCTTCCTACATCATCTGCGTTGCATGCACGCTAGTATCCGACGCAAATCGATATGCTGTTATGATTTATGTCGAATGTTTATTTGTAAAGGATGCACACTGCTTAACATTTGCGTCGGAGAAAACAACAATCCGACGCAAATGATTAGTTTCGGCACAACTGCTGCGTTGTTTCCTTAAATGTCCGACGCAAATTAGGGGATGCAAATTAGACTTTTCCTACTAGCGAGAGTCGAGAACTAAAATAAACAAATAAAATAAATGAATGACGAAATGAGAACTAGAAAACAACCACTCATTATATTAATTAAGCTAAAAGAAAAAACTAAAAGCTAATAATAATCACTAATTACGCAGTTGTTAGATATTTTAGGATAATTTTCAAACCTAAGGGGTATTTGGTGAATTAAGAAAATGTGACGAAAACTTAACGACAAGGGCATTTCAGGAATTTTTACCAAACCTCAGGGGTACCTCATGAATAAGTGAAAACATTGGGGACCTAGTGAATTTCGTCAAACCACAAGGGTACCTGGTTAAAAAAAATATTAATTCCACATTCTCAAGTTAAAAAAAAAAATAACGATAAAAAAACTAGACCATCCTTGACAAATGGCTACTAGATAAATTTTCTAAGATCATGACTGCAAGTTTGAATTTGAATAGCTGCCCACCTATCGTAGGTGGGTGACCAATTGTGACAACTTCATATATATAAAGCTGGGAGTTACAACTAAAAATTTCAATGTGGGACTTGATGAAGTAGTATCAATGAAATTTCCTTATTAGAAATCGGAAACTAACAGAAAAATGGGGGCGAAAGAAGTTGACCGAAAGGCTTTGGATTTTGTTTATCTATCTCTCTCATGATGCTGCACTTTGCATCTTCTATTCTTGTTTAAAAGCAATATAGTCTTGTTCAGTTATGGAGCTTGGACACTCTCTAGAAATTCTCTCAGCAATACTCATGAGTAATGAGGCAAGTTACATGGTTATTGGATTCCACTCAAAATAAGGCATTTTGAACATAACTTTTCCCGCGAAGGATAATTTGGAGCAAATATATGGTCGCCAAATACAACCTTACTATTGTAAAAAAAATACAACCTTACTTTACTAAACACAATAATTTGGAGCAAATATATGGTCGCTAAATACAACCTTACTATTGTAAAAAAAAAATTACAACCTTACTTTACTAAACACAACCCTTCAAAATACCTACGATACCCCTCTTGCTCAAAACTCCTTTCCCGCTTCCTCTCGTACTCTACGGGCTGCAGCTCTACCCATTTGTTTCTTCTTTCTCACTCTTCTCATTCCTCTATCGTACAAAATTGAGGATAATTACCTTTATAATTCTACCCAATTTCCGCAAATTTATCTTACAGTAGTATACATAGACACTTTGCTAAATTAGATATGAGGAGATCCACATTGCAATGCTCCTTTTCGGCTCTCTAGAGTTATGTTTTTTTTCTTGAAGAATGAAACATGGTAGTCGATCATCCAAGTTCTTTTAGACTTCTAGCTGTTTCTTTTATGTTACCCTTTAGTGGAGTGAAATGATTGGGATGGTAACTCAAAGCATCTGTGCAGATATGATGGTATTGATTGTGGTGAAAGGATATATTGTTTTGACGGAAAGTGACCTAATAGAATACTGGATGACGAAAAATGTCGATGTGCATATTTGTTTTGGGAAACCCTGCTTCTAGATTAATAGATCGGCTATAGATAATAATGCAATTAGTTTGAACATCTACGTAGTGGCATTATAAGAGATGGTAAAAACATAGATAGGTTACCTTGTTTCATACCATTTGCACGAAGCAAGATTTAACTGTTTCATACCATCACCAATAAAGAGTTTAACATGTTTCGTTCACATTGCATGAAATAGAGTAATCACTTTCTTCGGGATTACATGAAATAGTTCTAAATATTTCATAAAAATTGCACAACATTGATTAGTAACGGAAGAAACAAATATCGATTTACTTACATAAGATTGAAGTTCGTTTGAGTATCAAATTCAAACTTGTAAGGTATTTTGTAATTTATGTTTCTCTAACTATGGAGGGGAGGAGAGAAGGTTTTTTTTAGAGAGAATATAATAAGAATTTTTAGGACTGCGTTTAGTAAAGTGGGCCGGGGATGCGTTTAGTACCCAGCTAATATTGGGACCATTAAATCACATAAGCTAGGTTGACAACAAACTCATAAAATTGAATCAAATGGTCCTTAACTTCAACCTTAACCTCACAAAGGGCAATAATTTCGCAAAATACAAGATTTGTATATAAATTTCTCACCTAAAATAAACTAATTTATGTTGTTTGTACCAAATATGTCACCTTCATTTATTTACTATACCATAATGACACATTATTATTGAAAAAAGATAACCATTAAAAGCTAGAATATTATGTATTGCTACACTGATACAAGCCTTTTCCCTGCCTATCTCCGCGAGATGCAATGATAGTTGAATTCCCACAACTTCTGCAGAGTGTCATCTTCTTTCCAATGTCCAATGTTTATACTAGTTGCCTACTAAGTTCAAACACTAGTCTGCAGGGAGACGAAGTCATTGCAATGGAAACAATGAAAACCGTCCAAAAAGTAAGGATTAGATTATCTACGCTACATGTGTTCCATATTAGATGTTACAACTTCTTTACCAATTGTACATGACAAAAAATGATTATCTACGCTACATGTTCAATCATAAAAAAAAAATTGAAAAACTAGACCTGGCTGAATTCTCAATTTAAATAACTACCCACCTACTATAGATGGGTAACTAGTTATGGCAATACTCCCACATATAACCGCGGCAGTTACAACTAAAAACTCCAATGTGGGACTCGACGGAACTAACAGAAAAAAGGGAGAGGGAAAAGAAGGTTGACCTAAAGGCTTTCTAACACTAATATATGTATATGGTCTTGCAGTGTTACCATTTCTATCTTGTCTTTATTTTTATAGGGAATCCAATTTTCAGTTTTCAGTATGGTTACTTAGGTTTTTATTTGAGGATTTATGGGTATCAGACACTAAAAGTTTAAGAGCTTGTTATTCCGTACACTGCACTATTGAAACATGAATCGCCGGAACTGCAAGTTGTGCGTTTTAATGCAGAATGTTTGTTTTTTCAATTGCTTGAAGTTCATAAGTTGATAATTGCAACCAGTACAACGAAGTTCTCAAGTATCTGTTCTGCAATGTATATTATCTGTAAGTGGTTTCTCTGAGAACAATAATCATGATATCATGATGCTGCACCTTGCATCTTGTTCAAAACCATTTGATTGGGAATTGATAAAAATTATATTAGTAAGAAGATATGGACATATGGTTGTATAGGGGTATAAGGTAGTGCATAATTCAAATCATTGTGATCTGATTGGGACAAAATATATGACATCCTTTTACATAGTGTATGAGACGAATTATTGCAAGGGCCATCATAAGATCCTAATGTAACAAAAAAGTTATTGTATGAGATGAGTATGTATTAATTTATTGTACAACGGGGTAACTTCTTGTCCTAAATGAGTCACTTATATAAAAGTGATTCTTTTAAGGTAAAATTTTACTTATTAGACGGAAGTAATTATTTGACCTAAATGGTTCATTTTTTTTTTTTTTTGGCAATTCAAAGTTTTTATTGACTACCAAAAAAATTGGTGATGATTACAAGCTAGACACCACAATACTTCCATACTTTTTTTTTTGGTAAGTAAGTAAGATATATTGAAGCACAAAACTCAAATTACAACTCTAGCCATTGGCATACCAATGTATATACATCAACAGCCTCCTATACAATTCTGTAACCAGCTCAAACACATCCTTTCACCTGCTCAAACCATCTAGCATCTGCATCACTTATCTTCCTAGGGATTTTATCCTTTACTCTAGTAACAATACTGTATTTAACATCATTTATACATTTCTGCACAGTAGAAACCTTAGAGTTCCAAACTGATGCATTGTTTCTTTCTTTCCACACAAGATACATTGTGGCTATCACACTAGCATACATGACTTTCCTTCTAAATCTACTGCCTGAATATCTTCTTTGCAGCCATCTCAACAACTGTGTGTAATGCCCTATACAAGCTGTGATTCCCAGCCATGCCTTTATTTGCTGAATGCATTGCTTACTAAACTGACAAGAAAAAAACAAATGTTCATGACTCTCCTGCTCCAGTTCACACAGAGGGCATGTATTTAAGGAACATAGTCCAATGTTATGAAGTCTATCCCTTGTTTTCAATCTTCTCAACATAGCAAGCCAAGCTATAAATCCATGCTTAGGAGTATTATAATGATCCCATATGATGTTATGCCATCCCACTTTCTCACCAGATTCCTGAAGGTTCCTGTACATGCTGGCAGTGGAATAATTAGCTTGAGTGAGCCAACCAGCACCTATCTTCCTTATGAGGTCTTGCTTTGCCTGACAGATGTAACTCAGGGCCCAACTAGCTGCCTTAGGAGCCACATAAGTACTCCAATCTTGAGTCTTGATGTACATTGTGTGTACCCATTTAACCCAAAGGTTATCTTCCTTCATAGCTATACACCAAGCCTGCTTTGCAATCATTGCTAGATTCCATACTTGAATATCTCTGAAACCTAAACCCCCCATAGCCTTGGGTTTACAGACCTCAGTCCATCTAACATGCGCTGGTTTGTCAGAATTGCTGATTCCTGACCACAAAAAACTTCGACAAATTGCATTTATTCTCTGAATTGCAGACTTTGGAAGAATAAAGATTTGTGACCAATACACACTTATGCTGAGAAGGACTGCATTGACTAATTGCCTTCTTCCAGCAAAGGATATGTTTCGAGTACTCCACACTCTAATTCTAGCAACCATTTTTTCCACAAGTTTTTCACAATCTGCATTAGAGAGCTTCCTAGTAGAAATGGGCACTCCTAAATACTTGAAGGGAAGGTTACCATGAGTGAAGCCAGAACTTATGCACAACCTTTGCACCTCTTGAGTAGTCAACCCACAGCTATATATTTCAGACTTCAATTTATTTGCTTTTAACCCAGTAGTGGCAGCAAACAACTCTACTCCTTGTAACAGCATAGTGATGGATTTGTAATCTCCCTTGCTAAATAGTATCAGGTCATCAGCAAAGCAAAGGTGATTAATTCCTAAGGCTTTGCATCTAGGATGAAAACCAAACCCAGGTTGTCTACCAATATACTTCATCACCCTAGACAAATATTCCATACACAATACAAACAATAAAGGGGACATGGGATCCCCCTGTCTAAGTCCTCTCTTAGACTTAAAAAACCCAGTAGGTTTACCATTTATCATCAGTGAAAAAGAAGGGCTCTTCACACAAGTCATCACAAGCTGAATAAAGTTGTTAGGAAAATTTAAAGCTCCTAGCATTTCTTCAAGGAACTCCCAGCTAACAGTATCATATGCCTTTTGAAGATCTATCTTTAAGAGGCAACACTTTTGCTTCTGACTTTTTCTATACATTTTTGCAATATCCTGACATAGGAGGATATTATGTAAAATACTCCTATTGGATACAAAAGCACCCTGAGACTGTGAAACCAACTCATTCAACACCAGCTTCAATTTAGTGCAAATCAACTTGGTTATGCATGGCCTAAACTCACTCACATGAGAAGGGCTTTTCACTTTGGGAATAAGAGTAATAGAAGTATTATTAACTTCTTTCAAAAGCTTACCAGAGTGAAAAAAATCTTTAACAGCTGCAATGACCTCACTGCCAACAATCTCCCAACTGTGTTTAAAAAAATAGCTATTGTACCCATCTATTCCCGGGGCCTTATCATTAGGAATAAAGAACATAGCCTGCTTGATTTCATCATCAGAAAAGTTGCACTTCAACAACTCCTGCTGTTCACTTGTGAGAATAGCCCCCTCCTGGATTATTACATCTTTCACACCACATCTAGCCTCCATGTTTACACCCAATAGCTCCTTATAATACTTCACAAAAGCATCATCCACCATTCTTCCTTCATACACCCACTGCCCCTGGCTGTCTTGAATAGCATATATCTTGTTATGAGTTCTCCTGGCTTTAATTGACTCATGAAACAATTTTGTATTATCATCCCCCATACAAACCCATCTATCTTTAGCTTTCTGCTTCAGAAAACTCATACATATCCTGGGCCTTCTTATACTCCTCAGTAGCTTGTTTCTCCAAATTCACCAGTGAATTATCACTAGGGTTTTCATGCATCTTCTCTTGAGCTCTAAACATTTGTTGTTCAGCTTGATAAGCATTCACCTGAATATCAGAAAAGCCCTTCTTATTCAATAGCTTCAATTCTATTTTCAGTTGCTTCAACTTCTTTATAATCCTGAACATAGGGCACCCTCTCACTTGAGTATCCCATATTCTCCTAACAATCCCTGTATAATCTGGAGCAGTGGTCCACATATTAAAGAAACGAAATGGTTTCTTCCCCTGCTGATCCTTATGAACACAAATCATGCCAGGGCAATGATCATAGTCCCCTTCAGGCATAAAATGAACTATAGCATTCTCAAACTGAGTTCTCCATCCTTCATTAACCATCACTCTATCAATCTTTGAAAACACTCTTCTTCCTCCCTCTTGTTTATTTGTCCAGGTGAAAAATCTCCCACATTGCTTCAAATCAGCTAATTCACAATTCTCTACACATTCTCTGAAATCAGCTACTTCATGCCATCTCACTGGAGACCCCACCCTTTCATCCATATTCAGCACTACATTAAAATCCCCCATGACAACCCATGGGAGATTAGTCTTCAGCTTACTGAGTGCATTCCATAGCAGAACCCTATCTTTTTTGTCATTGGAACCATAAACAAAAGAACACATAAAAGCATCTACTTGACCTTGAGGTTCAATCTTACAGTGTATCAACTGGTCAGTAACCAGTTCCACAGACACATTAAAGGCACTTGGCAACCAAGCTACCACAATCCTACCTTGATCTACCACATTGCTATTACTTGTAAAACACCACCCTGGACATAAATTGTTGTAAAGAGACCCCATCTTGGCCCTCTTCACCTTGGTCTCCAGTAAGCTAAACAAAGAGACATTATGTGCAGCAATAAACTTCCTTACATTCACCTGTTTACTGCCTCTGTTTAGCCCCCAAATACTTCCATACTTAACTACACAAGATTAAACATAACAGTAGCTCCTATCCTACTGAACTAATAACCTCCTCTCTGATTCATTACAATTGCAAGCAGTTTGGAAAATAACTCGATTGATCAAGACTGCAGGTGAACAGGAAGCATTCTCAAAAATTACACTATTTCTATGACACCAAATAGTGTGCACTGCTTCAGAGAACAGCATCACATCGACTCTTGATTTCAAGCTCCTACTATGAGCTTTTGAACAGGCAATTCTGCTTTCAACATCAAAGGAGCCAGCTCTTCTATTGAACCCCATCTTCTGCAGCAGTCCATTCCACACTTCAGCAGAAAATCTGCATTCAAAAAAGAGATGTTGGATTGATTCATATTGTAAATCACACAGCCTACATTGCAAAGGACACTCCACATTCCATCTACTAATTCTGTCAGTTGTAGGTAGTCTGTTTTGAACAGCTAACCACACAATGAACTTGCTTTTTGGGCTGGCCCTATTATTGCATATAATTCTTCTCCATTGCACTTTCTGCATCTCCCCTTGAATGAGCTTGTAAGCTTTTTTTATACTGAACTTCCCATGGAGTAACATATCTTCCCAGTTCCCCAACTGCACCCTTAGCTCTCTCAACTTTAGGATTTTCTTCAGGTGCCAGGACATGTTGGTTGTTATTCCAACAGTAGAAACATCATGTCTTCTAAGATAATAGGCAGCTATCCACGCACTTGACCCACAGCTTATTAGTTTTGAAAGAAATAGCCCATAGAAGCTTCAACATTGCTGCCTTATTCCAGTTCTCCATATTGATCAAACTCCACCCACCTGAGACTTTAGGGTTGTAAAAATTCTGCCAAGCCACAGGAGCTTTTCTGGAGTCTAGTGTTAACCCAGTCCACAAAAACTTCCTACAAACTGCTTCCACTGCTTTAATAATCTTTTTTTGCAAAGGAAAAATATGGGCCCAATAATTCTGCATGCTACTTATAATACTTCTCACCAATTGCAATCTACCAGCATAGCTAAGGTGTTTTATTTGTCATCCAAGACTGAGCTCTGCAAGTGATTTTCTCCACCAGCACTTTACTTTGAGAGATTGTGAGTTTTTTTTGGAGTTAAGAGGAACCCCAAGGTATTTAAAAGGAAGCCTCCCTATAGGCATACTAATAGCATGAGCAAGCAGCTGCGCATCATCTTCATTTACACCAGCAACATATATATTGCTTTTCTCCACACTGGCTACCAACCCTGAGGCCTTAGAGAATTTCTCAAAAGCATTCATGAGTTTAACAACTGAACTTATATCAGCCCTTGCAAACATTAGTAAATCATCTGCAAACATAAGATGATTAAGAGAGATTCTCTCACATTTGGGGTGATAATTGAAGTCAGGATCATCCTTAAGCTCTTTCAAACACCTGCTGGGTATTCCATACTGAGTGCAAAAAGAAAAGGAGATAAAGGATCTCCTTGTCTTAGACCCTTTTTAGCATCAAAAGGAATAGTAGGGATACCATTTATGGCAATGGAATAAGAAACAGTTCTAACACAACCCATGATCCATCCCACAAACACTGTAGGAAATCCCAGCTCAATCAACATTTTCTCTAAAAAAGGCCATTCAACAGAGTCAGAAGCCTTTTTTATGTCCACCTTGATGACACACCTTGGTGAAATATGTTTTCTAGAATACCCTTTTAGTAGTTCAGTGGCTAAAAGAATGTTGTCTGCAATATGTCTATCTGGTATAAAACCAGATTGTGCTTCATTCACCACTTCTTGCATCACAGCTTGCATCCTATGAGTGATAATCTTTGAGATTATTTTATAGAAAGTGGTGCAACAGGCTATTGGCCTGAAATCCTTAGCATACATAGCTGAGGTTACTTTAGGAACCAGTGTAATAACAGTGTTATTAACTGGCTTGTGAAGGTAAGCTTGATCAAAGAACTCCAGAACACCTCTGTAAACATCATGCTTGATTATGTGCCAGCTTTTTTTAAAGAACAACCCATTAAATCCATCAATCCCAGGAGCCTTGTTGTCATCAATCTGAAATAAGGCTCTATTAATTTCTTCTGTGGTGACTGGCTTTATAAGAGTTGCCCTGGTTTCTAAAGATAAAACTGGGCCAGCTCTAATAGTGTTTAAATCAAGGCCTGTCAAAGATGTAGCACAATCACCCAGCAACTTCTTATAGAAGCTAATAATTTCTTCTTGAATTGCACCAGTGGAAGTTAGGCAATCTCCCTGACAGTTTTTAATCATTCCAATTCTATTCCTTGCTTGTCTTACTTTAACTGCAGTGAAGAAAAATTTTGTATTTGCATCCCCCTTAGCAAGCCAATTGATTCTTGACTTTTGTCTGATGATACTTTCCTCCACTCTTGACCAGTGTCTAAGAGAAGTGACCAACTCCCTTTCTTCATTTTGTAAAGAAGTGTCTGTATGAATTGCCATATTATTCTGAATATTTTGAAGATTAACTCTAATACTCTCCACTTTATTGTGAGCATTAGAGTAATGAGTAGTCTGCATCCCCTTCAAAGCTCTATTCACAGCTTGAAGTCTTTTCCACACTCTCTTCATATGATACCTATCATCCACTGAGCTCCAAGCTTCTGTCACTACCTCAATAAACTTTGCATCTTCAGCCAATATATTGAGAAATTTAAAAGGTCTACCCCTCTCCCTAACTGTATTTTGAAACGTTACCACGAAAGGAGTATGGTCTGAAACACCACTTGGAAGATACTTCACCATAAGATCAGGAAAGCTTTCTAGCATACAGCTATTTATCACAGCTTTATCAATCCTACTACAGATTCTTGCACTTCCCATACTTTTGTTATTCCAAGAGTAGAAAACACCACAATAAGCAGCTTCAATCATGTGGGAAGCTAGCATGAACTCACCAAAGTCATGAGTTTCTTGTTCACTTACCTCCACCCCATTTATTCTATCCTGAACACTCCAAACAACATTAAAGTCTCCAATGCAGAGAATAGGATCATTTATGGTACTAACCAATCTTTCAAGGTCTACCCAAAGAGGTTTCCTATCAGCAATGGTGTGAAGTCCATACACTACAACCAATGTGTAATGATTAGTATAATTATGAACTTTAAGAGCCATGCATTGTTCAGATTTATATATAACATCCACTGTAATGTCTCCTGGCTTCCACCCAAACCAAATCCTCCCTCTAGGAGAGAAACCATAATTATCAATCCAACTCCAGTTATCCCCAAATTTCTTTTGAATCTTACTACAGTTACTAGCTCTAACTCTAGTCTCAAACAAAGCACAGCAAGTAGCATGATTAAGAAGAAGAGTCTGTTTTACCTCCTTTATTTTGAGGGGATCATTGAGGCCCCTCACATTCCAAGACATCAACTCCATTCAAGACAGATAGGGGTTTTGTCCCCTAGCACCCCCAACTTTTGCTGAGTCCAGTTGAGAGAAGTGAACAGTTCCACTTTTATGAAGTGTAACATGTTTACCCTTGGACTTCCTGGTTACAATTTTCCATGGTTCTTCTTCTTCAGTCATTTTAGGCACATGTTCAGGAGTAACTGCAGGAGTATTCACCATATCAGTCTCTACAACTATAGCAGGACCCCCACCTAAGCAGGCATCAACTACCATAGAAGGAGCCACGATATGTGAGATGTCTCCATTGGTCTCCTCTAATTCATCAACAGTTATCTGAGCTTCTTCAGGCATCTGTTCCTTTGAAATTACAGTTTCAATCTTCTTTTTGGGAACCCATTTCTTCACCCACTTTGCAGGAGCTTTAGTATTGACCTCACAGTTGTGACCAATTACTTGACATTTTTTACAAAACTCAGGCAACCAATCATAGACCACTTTTTGTTTAAAGACAGCTCCAGTAGGATCTTCTATTGCTATCTCATATAAGATTTCTTTAGTGACATCTATTTCCACTAGTATTCGAGCAAAAGAAATTCTTAAGGTCTTTGTTGTACATTCATCTGCATACACTGGGACCCCTAGTAAGCTTCCAATTCGACTCAATGAATTCTCACTCCAACAGTTCAATGGTAGATTAGGCAATCTTATCCAAATAGGCACAACTTTTAGAATTTCATTATGGAAATCAAACGTAGCTGTCCATTTCTTCACAATCATTGGTTTACCAAAAAACAAATGTGGTCCTGCATACACAACAGAATTCCTTTCTTCCTTCGAGTTCATTTTCACCACAAAATATCCTTCATCATGTTTATATACTCCAGGTTCAGTTTTAAGTCCCCATTGAGCTTTAATAAAACCTAACATGGCAGTCATGGTTGGATTTTGCCCAACAACATACACAATGATGGCATTTTCCCAAGTAGAATTCATTCTATCAATTTCATTTTTATCTAACTTAGCAGTAGGATTACCTTCCACTATAGTAGGCGCAACAAACATGAGACCCACACCTTTATCAGAAATTCTATTTTGTCCCGTGAAGGTCTGCCATTTTTGAGTTGCTTCCTCCACATGCTCCGAGCCAGCTCGAATCGACCCACTACTTATCGGTTGTGCAGTCACAGTTACTGTTCCATCATATATCTCTGTATTTACTTCCTCTCTGACTATACTAGCGCTACCACTAGCTTCCTGAGAAGATCCCGACGCCATAACGGTGTTTTCCGGCCCCGCCGTCTTTTTCTTCCGCCCCATTCTACCCTTTCAGGCGCACAATAGCTAAACCCTTATCGTGCGCTAGGAGAGGGTTTTTTGATAGAGTGAAATCCACATTAAAATGGTTCATTTTTACTTATATAGAAGTGACTCATTAAAGGTCAAAAGTTACCCTACATTCTAAAGTGATCTATCTTGAAAAATAATCAAATAAATCAATTTTGGTTCAAATGTGAACCATTTTGGCTTAAAGTGTGACGATAAATTAATTATAGATCTTGGTGTACGCAACAATAGTTGATAATGTAAAGTGGGCCAAACAATTTAATTTATATGGTGTAGATTGTACTTCCTTTAAAAAAAATCGTAATAATGTTAATGCAATTATACAAGGTTACCTAATTCAATATTTTGGGTTATATTTTTTCTGCTTTCATTTAGTTGCAATAAAAGAGTATTATTTATGAGACATATAAAAGAATTCTTTTCTGAAACTAAATGAAAACAAATGAAGTATAAATTTTTAAGTTGGAATGTAAAATTATAAACACCCAGCTTGCCTACTAAGAAATGTTTAACAAAAATTAATTTTGATTTAATCTAGCCAACTAATGTTCAATGTAGTAAAATATATTCAATTATACTCAATAAAAATGAATCAATGTGGGATGTGGGGTGGGTGTGTAGTGTATTTTTCTTTTCTCCCAATGTATTCTTTCTTGTGATCACAGGCCTTTAAATCGTGTCTCTGGTTACAGATTGCAGATCGACAAATCATAAAATAAAAAGAAAGGTGAAGTTGGGGATTAGGTGTTGGTCTGTGATCCTTTGCGTTAGGATGATATAAAAAATATACGTTTTTTTACCTATTATTTATAAATTAAAGAAAAATGGTTATTATTTCCACATTATCAAGTTTCACCAAAACAAAAACAAAAGCTTAGCATTGATGAATAATATTAAATTTGGTTATTCAAGTGAAAAATCCAAACTTAAGGTTACCATTGAAAATTCGTATTTATTTAAAAATGACGTCTTTTGAGATCCACATAGCTCGTACATATTTCAAAAATAATCAAAAAATAATGTTCAATATTGTAAAATATAGTTAATTCAACTCAAAAGAAAGGAAAACAATGTGTGACGTGGTGGGTTGGGTGTGTAATGTCTATTTTTTTCCCTAATGTATTCTTTTTTGTGATCGTAGTCCATTAAAAAGAATATATATGTAACTTATATCGTGTCTCTGGTTAGAGATTGCAAACAAACCAAAACATAAAAAGAGGTAAAGGTGGGATATATATTGGTCTCTTATCTTTTGCGTTGGGATGATATAAACAACTTTTTCTTTTTGCCAATTATTTATAACGAAAAATAATTATTAATTCCACACTCTCAAATTTCACAAAAAAGCACAGCTTAGCATTGATGATTAAAATTAAGTTCTGCTATTCCATTGAAAATTCCAAACTAATGATTACCATTGAGAATTCCTCTTCGTTTAAATGTGATAGTCTTTTGAGGTCTCACATAGATCGTACATATTTCAAAAACCTAGTTCATTCTATACAAATGACTCTTAGATAATTTTTTCAAAGGCTAACATGACACAAATTTGCTTTTGAATAGCTATACACCTATTATAGATTGGTAACTAATTGTGACAACACTGTATATGAAGTTGGGAGCTACAACGGATAAGTCCAATATGGGACTTGACGAATATATATATTATATATTTGTTTTTTTCACCAGGTACCCTTGTGGTTTGACGAAATTCACTAGATACCCCAATGTTTTAAGTTATTCACCAGGTACCCTGAGATTTTGTAAAAATTCATGAAATGTCCATGCCGCTAAGTTTCCTGCAACTTCATTAGATTTCCGTCTAAATGATTCATATTAACCCTAATTAACTCTAATTAAACTTTAATTATCCCTAATTACTTTAAACCTCAACAACCATCACCCTACCCTCCGAAACCCACATCCCCAGCTCTCCTAAAACCCCCACCCACCTCTCTAGCCCCCCCCTCCCCAAAAAAACCACCTCCCCACCACCCCGCTCCTGAAACCAATCTTTACCACCTCACCTGCTCCCGAAAACCAGCATACCTACTACCCTACCCCGTGAAACCCACCCCATCCACTTCCCTTGCTCTAGAAAACCACCATACCCATCACATCCCCTGTTCCCCAAAACCACCACACCCACCAACCTACTCCCCTCAAAACCATCACAGCCTCGAAAACCACCCACATCCCTAAACCCTGAAACCTATCCCATTCACCCCCAACTCCCGACCACCAGCTTTGCTCCTCCCTGAAATTCACGCCCACCAGCTTCGCTCCTCCCTTGCTTATCTCGTCCTCAAATCAACCATTAATAACAAGTCAGTAAAATGAGAATTAATTTAGAGGAGGTGAGTTGATGAAAACAATAATTGATTTAGAATGGTTTCAAAGATGGGGGTTGATGGTGGATTTGGATGGGGAAGGGGATAGGAAGTCCAGGTTGGCGTCGCGAGGGAGTTAGATGTGAGGGTGGTGGTGGCTACTATAGTTAAGGGCGCATCAGGGCTGGTGGTGTTTAATGAATTGAAGGGAAAATTATGGTCAGGCATGGGATGGGGCAGGTTGTGTGGCGCTGTGATGTGGTGGAAGAGAGACTCAATGTGTAGTGTTGGTTAAGGTGAAGTGGGTGGTGTTGGCACCTACATTTGGTCTCATGTCTCGACGGGTAACGCGATGATGACCGCAACTTTTATATATATGCATGATCAACGCTAGCTACTATGAAACTGCAAAAAAATCGATTCGTTGAACTCATACCCGAACTCAAAAAGCGCATACCAGATATTGTGCGCATGGCCATTTGCGTTAGATACTAGGTACTATGCGATACAAATGCCTTATGTATGGAGGGCCATTTGCGTCATATGTGAAGTGATGTGCGACGCAAATGCTCCTTTTATAAAAAAAATACTACCCTCATCCTAATTATTTATACTAAGCTGAATTTACAGACAAGCAAATGTGCAATATGACATTCGAAATGAATTATTTAGTTACAAAATAACAAAGGAATTATCCGAAATCTAGACAACTATAAAAGAGCAAATTAACAAATCCGAAATCTGAACAACTATCAAAAATCTGAACGAACTGATTAACAAATTCGTAATCTGAATAACAATCAACAGCCACGAACTGAACATATAATTCGTCAAAAAACTTGATAGAACCGAACATATAATCGGCCAAAAAACTTTGAAAACTAGGGTTCTGTTTCTGATAAGATTAGAGAGAAAATAGACCAAAAACTTCGAAAAAAGAGAACACTAGGGGAAAAAAAAGGAAGGGCTGCGCTGCGCAGGAAGGGTTGCGCTTTTTCTATAAGCGCAGCCCTACTAGTGAAGGGATGTGATTTTCTTCAAAAGCGCAGCCCTACATAGCAGAAGGGCCACGCTTTTGAAGAAAAGTGCATCCCTTCACTTAGTAGGGTTGCGCTTTTGGAAAAAGCGCAACCCTTCTGTATGTAAAAAGCGCAGCCCTACTAAGTGAAGGGATGCACTTTTTAAAAAAGCGCAGCCCTTCTGTTATGTCGGGCTGCACTTTTGAAGAAAAGCACAGCCCTTCTTAAAAAAAATTGAAATAAAAAACTCGCGGGCTTCGTCAAATATATTATCCATCATTCTCTCTCCTCTCTCACGTCCCTCTTCCCTTTTCCACCTTCTCTCACGTCCCTCTTCCCTTTTCCTCCTTCTCTCACGTCCCTCCTCCCTTTTCCTCCTATCTTATCCTCTCTTCTCTGTCAAAAACTCCCAGAAAAGTTGCGACAAAAAGCCTGAAATTATTTGCACTAATCATGCCGACAGAGTCCGATTGCCTATTGTGATACCTTTTCGGAAGCGGAACGGGCCAATGAGTCAAACTCATTGCTAAGCTGTGATGTATAGGGATTTTAAGCCATCCGAGTTCGTTTAAGGCTCCAAATAGGCATTTTAAGTATTTCTGAATTTTTTTTATTTCCTTAATTATGTATTAGGGTTTTGTTTTATGTATTTAAACATTATTAGGTTAATGTTTGGAGGTAGTTTTTGACTTTTCAGATCTATAATTTCTTAATCTTTGTTTTGATTAATGTTCTTGTATTTTCAGATCTATAATTTCTTCTCTTCTGTATATTAGTATTTGTTCCTTTTCGTTTCGTTCTTTTTTTTTTGTTTTGGGTTTAGTTGCATTGTAGATCTATAATTTCTTCTCTTTTGTATATTTGGGTTTAGTTGCATTGTAGATCTATAATTTCTTCTCTTCTGGATTTGGATGGTTTACTTTAAAGTTTAATGCAAATGTTAACATTCAGAAAATGTGAGATTAATATATGAGTAAAAAAATTTTTTTTTTTTTTTGGTAGGAAGGTCTGCGCTTGTGTAGCGCATCCCTACTTAAAAAGTGAAGGGCTACTATTGAAAGGGATGCTGTTAAAAAGCGCAGCCCTACAGGCCTTTTTCAGCGCAACCCTTCTTCATTTTTCCACTAGTGGAAGATCAAGAAGTACGAGAACCAAAGGGAAGAGTCGCATGTTATGAGTGAAGAAGAAGGCTGAGAAAATCTTTAGCTTTGCGTTGGAGAGATGGAGCGTGATCAGAAGGAGAAGAAAGGGGAGAGAGTTTTCTGAATATGAGACGCTAGAGTCTGTAGGTGAGAAAAGCAACTTGTGGATCTCATTTTAGGGTTTTGTTGGGCTGATCTGCTTCGGATGGGTTTGGTTATCCGACGCAAATCATTTATTTAAATGATTTGCGTCAGTTGACCAATCCCATCCAATACAAATAGTTGGATTCTAAAACTTTCTTCCTACATCATCTGCGTTGCATGCACGCTAGTATCCGACGCAAATCGATATGCTGTTATGATTTATGTCGAATGTTTATTTGTAAAGGATGCACACTGCTTAACATTTGCGTCGGACAAAACAACAATCCGACGCAAATGATTAGTTTCGGCACAACTGCGTTGTTTCCTTAAATGTCCGACGCAAATTAGGGGATGCAAATTAGACTTTTCCTACTAGCGAGAGTCGAGAACTAAAATAAAAATAAAATAAATGAAAGACGAAATGAGAACTAGAAAACAACCACTCATTATATTAATTAAGCTAAAAGAAAAAACTAAAAGCTAATAAAAATCACTAATTACGCAATTGTTAGATATTTTAGGAAAATTTTCAAACCTAAGGGGTATTTGGTGAATTAAGAAAATGTGACGAAAACTTAACGACAAGAGCATTTCAGGAATTTTTACCAAACCTCAGGGGTACCTCATGAAAAAGTGAAAACATTGGGGACCTAGTGAATTTCGTCAAACCACAAGGGTACCTGGTTAAAAAAAATATTAATTCCACATTCGCAAGTTAAAAAAAAAATAACGATAAAAAAACTAGACCATCCTTGACAGATGGCTACTAGATAAATTTTCTAAGATCATGACTGCAAGTTTGAATTTGAATAGCTGCCCACCTATCGTAGGTGGGTGACCAATTGTGACAATTTCATATATATAAAGCTGGGAGTTACAACTAAACATTTCAATGTGGGACTTGATGAAGTAGTATCAATGAAATTTCCTTATTAGAAATCGAAACTAACAGAAAAATGGGGGCGAAAGAAGTTGACCGAAAGGCTTTGGATTTTGTTCATCTATCTCTCTCATGATGCTGCACTTTGCATCTTCTATTCTTGTTTAAAAGCAATATAGTCTTGTTCAGTTATGGAGCTTGGACACTCTCTACAAATTCTCTCAGCAATACTCATGAGTCATGAGGCAAGTTACATGGTTATTGGATTCCACTCAAAATAAGGCATTTTGAACATAACTTTTCCCGCGAAGGATAATTTGGAGCAAATATATGGTCGCTAAATACAACCTTACTATTGTAAAAAAAATACAACCTTACTTTACTAAACACAATAATTTGGAGCAATTATATGGTCGCTAAATACAACCTTACTATTGTAAAAAAAAAATTACAACCGTACTTTACTAAACACAACCCTTCAAAATACCTACAATACCCCTCTTGCTCAAAACTCCTTTCCCGCTTCCTCTCGTACTCTACGGGCTGCAGCTCTACCCATTTGTTTCTTCTTTCTCACTCTTCTCATTCCTCTATCGTACAAAATTGAGGATAATTACCTTTATAATTCTACCCAATTTCCGCAAATTTATCTTACAGTAGTATACATAGACACTTTGCTAAATTAGATATGAGGAGATCCACATTGCAATGCTCCTTTTCGGCTCTCTAGAGTTAGGTTTTTTTTCTTGAAGAATGAAACATGGTAGTCGATCATCCAAGTTCTTTTAGACTTCTAGCTGTTTCTTTTATGTTAGTCTTTAGTGGAGTGAATGGTTGGGATGGTAACTCAAAGCATCTGTGCAAATATGATGGTATTGATTGTGGCGAAAGGATAAATTGTTTTGGCGGAAAGTGACCTAATAGAATACTGGATGACGAAAAATGTCGATGTGCATATTTGTTTTGGGCAACCCTGCTTCTAAATTAATAGGCCGGCTATAGATAATGATGCAATTAGTTTGAACATCTACGTAGTGGCATTATAAGAGATGGTAAAAACATAGATAGGTTGCCTTGTTTCATACCATTTGCACGAAGCAAGATTTAACTGTTTCATACCATCACCAATAAACAGTTTAACATGTTTCGTTCACATTGCATGAAATAGAGTAATCACTTTCTTCGGGATTACATGAAATAGTGCTAAATATTTCATAAAAAATGCACAACATTGATTAGTAACGGAAGAAACAAATATCGATTTACTTACATAAGATTGAAGTTCGTTTGAGTATCAAATTCAAACATATAAGGTATTTTGTAATTTATGTTTCTCTAACTATGGGAGGGAGGAGGAGAAAAGGTTTTTTTAGAGAGAATATAATAAGAATTTTTAGGACTGCGTTTAGTAAAGTGGGCCGGAGATGCGTTTAGTACCCAGCTAATATTGGGACCATTAAATCACATAAGCTAGGTTGACAACAAACTCATAAAATTGAATCAAATGGTCCTTAACTTCAACCTTAACCTCACAAAGGACAATAATTTCGCAAAATGCAAGATTTGTATATAAATTTATCACCTAAAATAAACTAATTTATGTTGTTTGTACCAAATATGTCACCTTCATTTATTTACTATACCATAATGACATATTATTATTGAAAAAAGATAACCATCAAAAGCTAGAAAATTATGTATTGCTACACTGATACAAGCCTTTTCCCTGCCTATCTCCGGGAGATGCAATGATAGTTGAATTCCCACAACTTCTGCAGAGTGTCATCTTCTTTCCAATGTCCAATGTTTAGACTAGTTGCCTAGTAAGTTCAAACACTAGTCTGCAGGGAGACGAAGTCATTGCAATGGAAACAATGAAAACCATCCAAAAAGTAAGGATTAGATTTTGGAACCTGGATAACCAATGCAACCCAGTTGAAACCACGCTATCAAAAGCTTATGAAGCAAAATATTAATGCACTTCTAGATAAGAGAAAGTACACATTGAATTATTTCGTTGAGCAATACCTGATTTCATGAAAATCGTGGAGCTTTCGGATCTGAATCAGTTGTTTATGCTACTGCAATATAGGTGCACATGCTGAACAATTGAGAGGAGTTTAAAAAATAAATAATAAAAGAAAAGAAAAGCGAACTGGATACCCTACAATTTTGCTATAAAAGAAGTCTAAAGGAATATCACCTTATTGAGCAACAATGGAAGTGTTGAGAGATGGTTCAAAGTAGTTTTCTTATGTATAGGAAATTGTGTTATTGGGTTATAAAAGAAGTCTAAAGGAATATCACCTTATGTATAGCAACAAGAAATTCAAACTGTTGTTTGCCAAGAGTTTTAGTGAATTTGTGTGTTGTGTTATCATTGATGTAAATCTGAATATATAGTACAAGAGTCCTAGGAATTAAAGAAATCCTAATTCATGAAGGATAATAAAATCTAATCCTAATACAAATAATGTCTAGAGTCCTAAATATACAATACTTCCTAACACCCCCTAAAGTTGGACATGGGAAGGATCAAGAATTCCAAACTTGAAAACAAGAAATTCAAACTGTTGTTTGCCAATAATTTTTGTGAAGATGTCAGCTAATTGTGTCTTCGTGGAGACATAAGATGGAGCAATGAGACCGTTGACAATAGCATCATGAACAAAGTGACAATCAACCTCAACGTGCTTTATTCTTTCATGGAAGACAATAGTATGTGCAATATGTATAGCAGATTGACTATCACAAAATAAGGAAATGGCCTTGGGATGATTGACCCCTAAGCTTAGCAGTAAAGCTTTAAACCATTTTAATTCACAAGCGACATAAGCCATAGAGTGATACTCCGCTTTTGCAGAAGAACGACAAACTATATGTTGTTTCTTTGTTTTCCAGGAACAAGAGAATGAACTAAGAACACAATCCAACTAGTCAAGGATCGTCTAGTATGAGGGAAAGGGGCCCAATCAGAATCTCACCATCCATGGAGAGAAAGGTCACTGTTAGCGTGCAAAAGAATACCCTGATCAGGAGTGCCTTTAAGATATCGAACAACGCGAAAGGCGGCATCCCAATGCTCTTGGCGAGGTGCCTGCATAAACGGAGATAGGACATGAACAGAATAAGCAAGATCATGTCTAGTAACTGTCAAATAAATCAGACGACCAACAAAGTGACGATAAGCTATGTCATCTGTAAGAGGGGCGCCTGTTGCTTGTGCCAGATAATGGTGATTATGTTCGATGGGAAAGCTGCTAGGCTTGGCACCTAGTAAACCAACTTCAGAAATAATGTCAAGAGTATATTTGTGCTGACAAAAGAAAAGGCCCATGGCACACTTGGCAACTTCAATGCCCAAGAAATATTTTAGAGAACCCAGATCTTTCATTTTGAAACAAGTGCTCAAGTATATTTTGAAAGTATCTAATGCAACGGAATTATTCCCAGAATTAATGAGATCATCAACATATACTAGAACATTGATCTACATATTTTTTGCAGTATAAGTGAATAAAGAGTAATCATAGTAGGATTGAAGAAAACCATACTCTTTGAGGGTTGTGACAAGTTTGGCAAACCAACAACGGGGAGCCTGTTTGAGACCATGTAAAGATTTTCTTAATCTGCATACAATATCGGAGTTAGTGCCTGCAAAGCCCAGAGGGGGTTTCATATAACCTCTTCTTCGAGATCAGCATGCAAAATTGAATTATGAACATCCATCTAATGAAGCTCCCAATTTTTGGAAGCAGGAAAAACAAGAAAGGCCCAAACATTAGTCATTTTTGCAACAGGAGCAAATATCTCATTATAGTCAATACCGACTTCTTGATGATTGCCAAAAACAACTAGGCAATATTTTAAACATTCTACCTCACCATTAGCCAAGTACTTGATACGATATACCCACTGACTCCCTAAAGCACGCTTACCAGACTATAATGGTTCCAAAGTCAAAGTACCATTGTCCTCAAGAGCTCCAGTCTCGTCTTGCATAGATGCTTTCCACTTGTCGTCTTTCATAGCCTCCTTAAAAGACTTGGGTTATGTATGGGGTTAGAACAACATCAAGAAACTTTCTATATTTCACAAATAATTTGTACAATTAATATGATGAGCTATGTGATAAGGAACCTGAAGATGTTGAGGTATGAGCAGTAGATGAGGATGGGCAATCCACTTGAACATAATCCGTAACATAGTCCTTAAGTAACACAAAGGGGCTGCTTTTCCGTAAACCCCGACCCATAGGCTGCTCAGAATTATGGCCCAAAGGAGTGGGGGAGGAAGTTTGGAGTGGGAGATGTAGCGTCCACAGACGAGGGCCCAATAGAGGTGTTGGGTTGAGCAGGCGCAGTGGCCGAAGGAAAAGAGGGTTTGTGTGGGTCGTGTTGTTGTTTTGGGCCTGGAAAGAAGATGGCTGGTGACCGATTTTGGAGGAAAAGGTAGGAGGAGGTTGTTGGCAGGCCTGCTGGGCAGAATGTGAAGGAGTGGGTAAGGGTAAGTCATTGGGCCTAAGCGAAGAAGAGGAAGGTAGGGAATGGGATGTGGGCTTAGGAGATGGATTTGGAGGATGATTACTTTGTGGAATGGTAGGTTGGGGAGGTGAAGAGTCATGATATTCAAGGTAGGCAAAGTTATGATGGATAGGAGCATCATAATGAGGGACAAAAGAATAGGGATCAATATTAACATCTTCGAGAGTAAGAAAGGGGAAAACAAACTCAAAAAATTTAACATTGCGAGACACAAAGCATTCCTTAGTGTCAAGATCAGATAATTTTCAGCACTTTTTGCCAAATGGATACCCCACAAAGACACATTTTCTGCTTCTACTAGCAAATTTGTCGCTCTTAGTTTTGTGATTGTGAGCATAGCAAAGACATCCAAATGTTTTTATGGTCTCATAAGTAGGTTAAGCACCATAATGGAGAACTTCAAAAGGATATTGATTCAAGAGAGGGGATGAAGTTCGATATGAGATGAGCTACAGCAAGGACACTTCCCCCCCCCCCCCCCAAAAAAAAAAATAGATAGGGACATTGGCTTGAAAAATTAAGGCCATACCGAGGTCTGAAAAAGAATATCAGTGGCATTAAAATAATCATTCAGGCAATTAAATTCAGTGTCTTTACCACTGCGAACAATCTTAATGGTAGAAGAAAATTGAAGATCAGCCATGGTCAACAAAATTCATGAACATACGAAATACTTCTGTTTTATCTTCCATTAAATATATCCATACAGTCGTAGAAAAGTGGTCGACAACGGTTAAAAATTAACGGGCTCCACAAGAGGATATATGCCTATAAGGACCCCATAAATCACAATGTATTTTCTCAAAGATGCGTGAAGCTTTATTAATACTAATAGGAAACTTATCTCTAGGATGTTTAGCACGAAAACAAATTTCACAATTATGATCTAGACTACCCTTATGACCACATAAAGGGGGAAGCAACTTTACTACTTTCTTAGAAGGGTGACCCATTCGACGATGCCATAACTCGAACTCTACAACAACATCATGAACGGAAGCTGGAGGCGCTACATGACCGCTTCCATCGAAGTAGTAAAGTACATTTTTTTAAAGTCCCGCTCCAATTAACTTCTTCAGTTGGTCATGTATAGCACACATAAAAGAAGAAAATTGTACAATATAGTGCAAACCATTAATGAGTTGAGAAGTAGAAAGTAAATTTCAACCAAACTTAGGCACCGATAAAACATTAGAGAGAGTTATAGTGGGAGATAGGCACACGGAACCCTTTTCTATAGCAATGGTTGAATCTCCATTAGGAAAACCAACAAGACAAGGATCAATATCAACCAAATCAGAGAAGCAAGAGGAGTCATCGGTGACATGATGAGTAGCACCTGTATCAATAATCCACAAATTTTAATCAAACACACCATTAAGTCTTTCAGGAGGCAATTGAGCCTTGCCGAGAACTTATGCAAGAGCCTTCCATTGATAAGAGGAGAAAAAGAGTGGAAGGCGCAGATGATGCAAACGAAGGCAAGGGAGAAGAGGCCACGACATTGGCCTTTGGTGGGCCGCGGTCGCGGCCTGCAGATGCGCTGTAACAACCCGCTTTTCCGAGCTGCTAATGGAAACACGCTCAACATCCATAAACAACAATTAACTCTTAATTAAATGACTTCGCAGCGGAAAAAAAAAACCTTAATTACACCAATATCTCGACTAAATTCCCAAATATTATATAAAACGAAATATAAATTACTATTCTCAAATCAGTTATATGAAATACAAGCTTAATTCATAATCCAAATCTTAATATCGCTCTGGTCACTTCCAACTCCGAGCTCACAACACCAAACCTGGAAATTCAGAGAAGAAATACAAACCAAACAAAATTCCAAAATGAGTGGACTAGCTTAATTCACTTATAGGGACTAGCTTAATCCATTCAACTAGAGCAAGACTTTATGTTGTTTTTAAAATTTGCCTATTGTAGTTATTCAAGATTCAAAGGCAACAAAGGAAGGAGCAGAGAAGAGGCGACTAGCTTGGTGCAAAACGTTAAAGGATAGTGTTGGGTTAGAATGAGGTGGAATAGGCTTGAGTTTTATGTTAAAATTAGACTGTCTATTTTAATAATTTGTGAAAAATGATAGAGTACATATATATAATATTCTATGTGTATTTTGTAATTATATATTTTGTGTACCTATATATATTCTCTATCAGACAACATGATAAAAACCAATTTTTGTTATATATTTAAATCAAATTATATGGTACAATATCTTAGCAATATTTATCATTGAAAAAGGGCCTATATGTTGTTCGTTATATAGCTCGTTTAACTGAGATATCTATGAAATTTGGATCATAAAATATTATGAAACTTATATATAGCTTACTCTAGTTAACCAAAAAAAATTATGAAATTTTAGCTAATTGTTAAGGAAAGATATGTATATATTTAGTTTCCTATTGTTAGACTCCTACTTATGGTAGTTCTCTTATTTCGTAGTTCATATATAAGGGCTTGCTTTAATGAGAAAAGGAAACACGAGATTTCACCCTAACATATCTCTCTTCATGGTATTGATAAGTCATATTTATGTATAGTTTTAGGTGCATTTAGGTTGCATTTTAGAGCATTTAGTTTCATATTTAGGTTCATTATTGCATTATATTCTTAAGTTGTGATTTTCTACTCCTATTCGGTATGGTTTCTTGTTTTTGATGAATTTCAGGCATTGATAACGTATTTGGAGTATGATTAGCTAAACTTGAGGATTAGGAGCACTTGGAGGAAGCTACAATGCATAAGGATCGTCATAGATATTTTATAGTACGAATTCGAGCGAAAACGAAGCGGAAAATCATTAGAAGAAATGTGAAAAAAGAGTCACGTCTACTCTTCTGATCATAACTTCTGATGTGCTTATTATAATCGAGTAATTCCAGCATATTTGGAAACTAGACTTGAAGAGCTTTCCAACGATAGGGGCACGCCCCGAGGAGACTTTTAGTCAAGGAGTTATGCCTTTCGGAAGATTGCACTGTTTCTGCTGGAATCTGCCACGCGTACGCGCAAATCACTAATCCGCCTATTAATGATTTAATTAAGACTTTCCTTATCTTGTAAATTACTTTCCTAGTCATATTAGGTTAAAAGATATTATTTAGATGAGTTTTGATTCTTTTTCTCTTTCTCCCTTCTCACGTTATTTTTTGGATTCTTCCTTGTTTTAGTTTTCTCTCTCTTTTTTTTCTCTAGTTTTAGTTGTAAACCCTAATTTTTGTTCTTCATTAATTCATGATTTCTTTTAGTTTCTTTCCTTGTTTTCTTTGACTATGTTTTTCTTTGTAGATTTAGGTTTCATTATTTATTTCATGATAAAGTAGTTTTATTTCTAGGGTTTGGGAATCCATGTTTATATAGATATGATTATTGATTATATTATTGATTCAATTAATATATTTCTCTATTTAGTTTTATTGTTAATTTTGCAATCTGATCAATTGTTTGATTAAATATTGTTAATATCGAGTCATAGATCGAGAGATAGTACTCTTTAGAGGCTTACCTACAATGAGCAAATCTGATTATGTTGAGCGACCGTACTAGCATATGTTGATTTGAGAGCGTTAATGCCTGACCAAGGATTAACCTGTGCTCTAGATATCTATTGATTGAACTATTAATATTTTGATAGATTATAGGTATAAACATGGTGAACCATTACCCTAGATCCTTTTTAGTTTGATTTTCGTAGTTTGATTAGTTTAGAACTTTAATTCAATTATTTCTGATCTTGTTTAGTTTCTCTATACTTTATAAACTAGATTAAAACGACCATCTCTCTGTGGATTCGACCCTACTTACCCTACTACATTGTTAGAAGGTTTTGCAGGAATTATTTTTGACGGGTGTACGACAGTCTATCAGGTATCGGAGCAGTAGAATTTTTTTTATCACCATGGGCGACAGAGAACAGCCGGCACCACAAACTAAGCCATCCCCTACCAAAACGGATCCCACCTCGCCATTTTTTCTTGGTACAGGAGACCGACCCGGTGATTATATCACTCCCAACTGTCTTCGTGCCAACAACTACGATGATTGGGCGGGAGATATACAATTAGCTCTTGAGGCTTGCCGCAAGTTCGGCTTTCTCGATGGATCTATCACACACGCAGATTACGATGAACGCGATGCTTGTCTCATGGATCATGAATACAATAGACCCCAAAGTCAAAGGTACGTTAACTAAATATCTTGAGGTTAAACGTCTATGGGATCACCTTTAGGCTCGGTTTGCCACTTTTAACGGACCTCGGATACAACAACTTTGATCTTATATTGCTAATTGTCATCAAACTAAAACTATGACTGTTTCATCTTACTATGGCAAACTAAACTCTTTGTGGGAGGAGTTATCTAAACATGTTTCTTTAATATCTTGTCATTGTTGCACTCAATCAACTGCTGGTTTACAACACCAAGAACGTAGAGTACATGAGAAATTACATGATTTTTTAATGGGCCTTTACTCGGAATACTATGCGCGTCTCCACATGCAAATTCTTTCAACCGAACCGCTGCCCTCCCTGGATCGCGCTTATCAGTTAGTTGTCCAGGATGAGCGAGTTCGGCTCACCAAATCTGTCCTGGATGATCAATCCAGTTCGGTGCTTGGCTTTGCATTGCGTGCTAGTTCGAGTCCCGGTCGTGGCACAGGTGATCGTCCGGTATGCACCCGTTGTCACAAGGTAGGCCATGATGTTTCTAAGTGTTGGTCCTTCTTAGTTTGTACTCAATGTAAGAAGAATGGGCATGAAATTGGTTATTATTATGAGTTGGTTGGTTACCCTGAAAATTTCGGCTCGGGTCGTGGCTCCTCTACTTCAAGTGGTCGTTGCTCCTCCACCTCGCGTGGTTGTGGCTCTGCAAAAGCTCACACCATTCATACTGTGGGTACTCCATCTTCAGATTCAAATGACCCTACTTCCACTTTATCTACCGATGGTCAATGGAAAGCTCTTGCCGGGCTTCTTGGTCATACAAAAGTTCCTGATGCTCGTCTGAATGGTGAGTTTGATTCTTCTTTGTGGATTATTGACACTGGTGCCTCGCATCACGTCACTAGTGAGAAATCCTGGTTATTTGATTTGGTGGATATTGTTGATTGTCCTGTTGGTTTGCCTAATGGTGACTCTGTACTTGCCACTCAAAAGGGCTCGGTTCGTCTATCTGACTCCATTACTCTCACTTATGTGCTCTTTGTTCCCACTTTCGGTTTTAGTTTACTTTCAGTTTCACAATTAACTCGTGCTTTGAATTGTATTGTACAATTTAACTCTTCTATGTGTGCTATAGATGACGAAACGAGGGCGCTGATTGGAACGGGGCATAAAAGAGATGAACTTTACTACTTTAACGGAGGAGTTACTCTGCATCAGGTCACCATCAACAGTGCTACTTCGGATTTTGATCTATGGCATAAAAGGATGGGCCATTCTTTGAAAAAAGTGGTGAAGTTACTTCCCCCCTCTTTATGGTGACAAGGGTCGTTTAAATAAGGCTTGTAAAATTTGTTTTCGTGCTAAACATCCTAGAGACAAGTTTCCTTTAAGTGATAACAAAGCCTCTAGAATTTTTGATAAGATTCATTGTGATTTATGGGATCCATACAAACATATGCTTCCTCTTGTGGGGCTCGATATTTTTTGACTCTTGTTGATGATTTTTCCCGTGCAGTGTGGGTTTATTTGTTAATGGATAAAACAGAGATTTTTCGAATGTTCATGATTTTTGTGGCGATGGTTGAGCACCAATTTTCTCAAACAATTAAAGTTGTTCAAAGTGATAATGGAGCGGAATTTAATTGTTTGCTTGATTATTTTTCTGTCATTGGCATTTTTTTCCAAACTTCGTTTGTTGTTACTCCTCAGCAAAATGGGTGTGTTGAGCGAAAACGTAGGCATATCCTCAATGTGGGGCGTGCTTTATGTTTTCAAGCCCATTTTTCTATCTATTTTGGGGTGAGAGTATCCTTGCCGCTGCTCATTTAATTAACCGCACTCCTTCTCCTATGTTAGACAACAACTCTCCTTTTGACCTTCTCGTTGGTTTTTCACCTGCTCATGAGACCATTCGTACCTTTGGTTGTCTTTGTTTTGCTTACAATCATAAAACTCAAGGTGATAAATTTGTAAATAGAAGTCGAAAATGCATTTTTGTGGGTTATCCTCATGGGAAGAAAGGGTGGCATTTATTTGATCTTGATACCAAGGAATTTTTTGCCTCTCGTGCTGTGAAGTTTTTTGAAGACGTGTACCCTTTTTTGACTCCGGAGGATGTCAATATTGTGCCGGTTGATTTAGTTCCTATGGATGACAGTCATATTGATGACAATTTTGCCGAATTTGATTTAGTGGTCTCTCCCACCACTAAAATCCAGCCCATATCTCCTACCTCCACTCCTCAAAATTTAAACCCACCAACTAATCCAAATTCCCCACCAAATTCCGCTTCACACAATAGCCCAGCCTCACAAAATGATCCGGCTCCAAACACTGGCCTAACTCCACACCAATCTCCTGCTATCAGCCCGCCCTCCTCTCCCATTTTTAGCACTGACCCAAATTCCACTTCGGGCCCAGCTGTTGTTCCCCTCTCTCTTTCCAGCGCTGGTCCTTCTTGTTCTTTGTGCCCAGACACTGCTTCTGCTCTCTTTTCCTCACTGGATCAACCCAATTCGCCCCCTTTTTTGCCCATTACCTCTCAACAGTCTCCTCCTTTGGGTCGTGGTTTAAGGGAAAAGGTCCCTTCTGTTCTATTGCAAGTTTATGTTACTCACTCCGTTACTGCAAAAAGTCCATCTCCTCCTGCACCGTCTTCCTCTGCCCCCTCAGGTAGTCCTTATCCTATAGCTCATTATATTAATTGTGCGAATTTTTCTGTGAATTATCAAAATTTTCTTGCAGCTGTGGTTTCTACTACAGAACCGAAGTCTTTTAAAGAGGCTATGAGAGATAATGGGTGGAAGGAGTATATGCAAGCCGAGATTCGGGCCTTGGAGGATAATGGTACGTGGACCTGATAAGTCATATTTATATATAGTTTTTAGGTGCATTTAGGTTGCATTTTAGAGCATTTAGTTTCATATTTAGGTTCATTATTGCATTATATTCTTAAGTTATGTTTTTCTATTTCTATTCGGTATGTTTTCTTGTTTTTGATGAATTTCAGGCATTGAAGACGTATTTGGAGTATGATTAGCTAAACTTGAGGATTAGGAGCACTTGGAAAGGAGTTACAATGCATAAGGATTGTATGGATATGCCATAGTACGAGTTTGAGCAAAAACGAAGCGGAAAATCATTAGAAGAAATGTGAAAAAGGAGTCATGTCTACTCTTCTGATCATAACTTTTGATGTGCTCCTTAAAATCGAGTAATTCCAGCAGATTTGAAAACTAAACTTGAAGAGCTTTCCAACGATAGGTGGCACGCCTTGAGGAGACTTCTAGTCAAGGAGTTATGCCTTTCGGAAGATTACACTGTTTCTGCTGGAATCTGCCACGCGTACACGCGGATCACTAATCCGCCTATTAATGATTTAATTAAGACTTTCCTTATCTTGTAAATTACTTTTCTAGTCATATTAGGTTAAAAGATATTATTTAGATAGGTTTTCATTCTTTTTCTCTCTCCTCTCCCCCTTTCACGTTATTTTTCATTCTCTTAGGTTTTAGTTTTCTCTCCTCTTTTTCTCTCTAGTCACTACTAGAAAAAGAGTGTTTTCTCAACGCTTTTCCTCAATATTCTAGACGGAAAAATGCGTTGAGAATCAATTTCTCAACGCTTTGTAAAAGCGTCGAGATTTTAGGCGTGGAGAATTCTCGACGCTTTCTTGCGTTGAGATTCTCAACGCAGAGACGCGTCCAGTATGACTTGTGACGCTTTTTTGTGTTGAGTTTCGCAACGCTTTTCTGCGTCTTGAAACGTGCGTGATGCTGTTTTGTGTTGGGTTTCTCAACGCTTTTTTGCGTCGCGCAATATGCTCTAGACACATTCTAGCGTCAAGATTATTTTACCTCCACAAATAAATTCTTAGAGCCAAAATAACTCTTAACACGAAAAAGTGTTGAGATTTTAGCCTAGAAAAAACATCTAATAATAATAACCATTATTTAATTGGATCAAATATAATATATTAATATTAACAATAATCATAATAATAATAAAATAACCACTATTTAATTGGATATGGATCAAATATAATATATTACAATTAAGCAATTTTCCAATAAAAAAATATTTAGGTAGAAATGACCAATAAATAATAATATTAATGATTAAATACACACTAAAATATTCTGTTCGATCACAAATAAAATAAATCAATTACAAACCTTACAAAAAAAAGAGCATAACAAAAGAAATCACTACTACAAAATCCGCTTTTTCTCGATGCTATTATGATATAGTCGATTAAAATGTCATTTACACATGCTTGTTCTATATGGTTCACAAGAGTAGACTAGACTAGAATACCTGCACGCAGATAACACATAAAATAAATTAGATTAAGAAACAAAACATAATATAATTGAAATAGCAAGCTTATTTAACAACAGGAACATAAGCAAAAATAAAACCTCAAAAGCTCAAAAACAACAAGCAAAAATCTGAACAAAGCCACCAGAAACAAAATCACCTTAGAAACAATCCAAAACAACACTGAAACAATCAGCACCAAAACATGCTTAAAATAGCACTGAAAAAATCCCAAAATTGCACCCATTTAGCCCCTACACAGTAGCAAATTGCAACAACAAGATAGCAGTAGAACAACCTCCAAACAACACTGAAATAACCCCAAAACAGCACCTATTTAGCCCCAAAATAGCACCAATTTAGCAACAACAAAACAGCACCACATGCAGCAATAGAACCAGGTCCATCAATATTATGAATAAGAATACAACTGAAAGAATCATCTTCCTCGGTTAGTGATCCATCTAGAAAAGCAAACAGGTCATCAGTGGATTTAGAGCTGAATGGTTGTTGAACTTTAGACAAGCTCCCAGTTGATTTCTTTCTGGTTTTGATTTGTTCCTAGAAAAGTTCAGCCGCTGCAACACTGACCTGCAGCACAGATTCATTGCAAACAGCCAAATCACCTACATGCACACAGTATTGTCAAGGGGACATATAAGAGGACACCTAACATGGAGCAGAAGAAAAGGATCCTTGAGAGGGAACTTTATCATTGCACCACCTAAGCAATTACCTGTTTGATATTTACTGATTGAAGATAACCATTGACTACAAGCACCGAGTACTCTGTCAAAGCCGTTGAAGCAAAATCTTCAATCAAAGTTTTCTTTGATCCAAAACCATACATGAGAAGGCCAAACCCGCACCTGCAACAACAATATCAAATTCAAAGTCATGATGAAGATAAATTCTGACATTCAGATGCTGCCTAAGTGTGTGTCATTGTATTTAAATAAGACCAAATGAAAAGAGCTTGATGCTCAAAAGGTCTGGTCATCATTGATTGGTAATTGGTAGAAAAAGAAGGGGGCAAATTTCACATACAAGTTAGTGTTCCATTCTCAACTATCATCAAAAATATCATCTAAAAAGCCCTAGCTTCTTAAATTTCATCAACTGAAAATCTTAGCTTAGCTGCTGAATGATTGCATCAAACTTACAGCCCCCCTGCTTTTTGATGGAAGGTGAAGGAGAGGAAACATGCCATATTACTTTTTAGTGACTCCTGATTACCATATCAGCTAAACCTTAAATTGGTCAGAAAAAATATGATTTAGGAACAGCACCTAAAACTATTGTAATCCAGTTAACATACAACAAGGGAAATGGCTCAGGTCTAAGTCGTAAATATGTAACCTCTCTTATCAACAAATCAATCTATTGATGTGCTTTACGCTCCCTGCAGTTCCTCTCTTCACAAATTGAATAAACACTAGACAAACTACTCTGGAAAATAGGAAAGCTACGTAGTTTCTTTAACAACATCACAGAAACAGTCAATCACCAAGGATTCTGCACTGTGACATAAATCCTTTGGGAGTCAAGAACTTACAGGGGAGAGCACGATTACATGTTCCATCAATGATTTCGCAAGTAAGCCAGCATTTCTGACAAAGTTAGCCAAAGAATAATCTGAAGTTTAAGTTGTGAACTGTTGTTTCACTCTATTTCATTTACTCATATAGAGGATATAGCTTTCGTATAGTCCACTAAAGAAGAACAATAGTAATAGACGAGAATGATTCACCAAAGCAGAGTACAAGGAGGGCAACATCATGCACAAGTTCACAACTTTATCCTTAAAAAAAACGATTATCAAAAGGCCTCTACGTGCAAGTAAAGTATGTAAAAGAAAACCATTACGATTTTTCCTTAGAATGGACTGCTAATATATTCATTATTATTGAGAATGAATTAATATATTGCAAATTTGTGGCATAATTAGGTGCAAAGAGTAAACCCCACATAGTTGAACACCTGAATCACAACAATACTAGGACAATGCTTGATAACCCTTATGAAACATCCTAACGGAAGTCCTCAACTCAATTCATATAGTGTGTATAGAGACATTCATAACTACTGCTGAGACTGTCCTCAACTCATTTCATATAGTCCTACAATGCTTTTTGTGTACGAAGTGGAAATTCATGGGAAGTAGAAAATCGAAGAATTCCTACTACCCCTACATAAGTGAAACTTCCCATACTCAACAAAACGATTTTTCATACTTTCATGCCCAATTATCAAACAAATAATTGTGTGAGATGTCAACAGAAACATCTATCATGCAAGGCTATTAACTTAGAATACTTGTCCAACCTTTTCATTCCACTTTAACAAATCGGCCTGTGCATGTCAAAACCACAACTAAATAGAACTTTCCAAATTATAAACTGTATGTCACCAGCCTATTTCATTGAAGATCTCATTAACATTCTGAGCTGTTTTTGCTGATGTTTCCATGAAGAAGAGACCATTTTCTTCAGCATATGTGCGTGCCTCCTGTAAAATTACCAAATGGTATTTGCACATTCTATACCGTTAATTATAAAATGGTAAAAAAGTTTAGCTATTTAATTGGAGGAATCAACAACATACATATATATTTCAGAGACATAATTTTTTCTATAGCGCTCTCCCCTATGCCAAACTAAAGTACCCTAATAAAGCTACATCCAACTCACCATCTACTTAAAAGTAACAAAAATTGCAATTAGAATTTTATTATTCGATAAATCTCAATGGAAATGTAGAAAGTTCAAGATTAGTAACTTAATTAAAAACATTAAAACAAGAATAGACCAAGCAAACCCTAAATCTCATAAAAATGTAACCAACAAATGAATGAAAAAATTGGCGACAAAATAAACCATAAATCGCTATTTTAAAAAAACAGACTAAACAAACGAATTTCACAAAACATCAAAGAATTCAATTTCTGTTTATTTTCGATTCACACTTTTTACAATCATATAACATTGTGAATTTGTGACTGTAAAAACGAAAAACTGTAAATCAAAGAGAGAAGAAGGAAACATGCACCTCATTAAAACAAGCAACTATGGTCCGAGCGAAGGTAAGCTGCAACTTAGAATAGAGATTGCAAAGAATTTTCAGTGTCGTTGAAAGGGAGACGAGAGAATTTTGAAGGGTTTCAGTTTTTTTTTAGAGAGGGATACAACAGTAGTGAGGCAAGTTTTATTTTTTAGTAATGGGCCGCGAAATTCGCGAGCCAGTTATTGAGTTGGGATTTCCCACGTGATATTTCTAATTCTCAACACACTAGTTTGTGGAGAAAATAGATAAGGTAAAAGGCCGAACAACGCTTGTAGGAAGCGTTGAGGTCAATGTGTTGAGAAAACACTCCTTTTCTAGTAGTGAGTTTTTTGTAGTAAACCCTATTTTTCATCTCCTTCATTAATTCATGATTTCTTTTAGAATCTTTCTTTGATTTCTTTGATTATGCTTTTCCTTGTAGATTTATATTTCGTTATTTATTTCATGATAGAGTAGTTTTTATTTCTAGGGTTTGGGAATCCATGTTTATATGATATGTTATTGATTGATATTTATTCGTGGTTTGATTATTATTGATTTCTCTAATTGATTAGTGTTTTATTGTTAATCTTGCAACCTGATCAATTGTTTGATTAAATATTGTTAATATGAGTCATAGATCGAGAGATAGTACTCTTTAGAGGCTTACCTACAATTAGCAAATCTGATTATGTTGAGCGACCGTACTAGCATATGTTGATTTGAGAGCGTTAATGCCTGACCAAGGATTAACCTGTGCTCTAGACATCTGATTGATTGAACCATTGATGATATTTTGATAGATTATAGTTATAAACATGGTGGACCAATACCCTAGATCCTTTTTAGTTTGATTTTCTTTATTTATTAGTTTAGAACCTTAATTCACATATTTCTGATCTTGTTTAGTTTCTCCATATATTAGAAGTTAGATTAAAACGACCATCTCTCTGTGGATTCGACCCTACTTACCCTACTACATTGTTAGAAGGTTTTGCAGGAATTATTTTTGACGGGTGTACGACAACCTATCAAATTTTGGCGCCGTTGCCGGGGAGACGGTATTGTTTTATTTAGTTTTTATTGTTGGTGATACTAAACTGTTATATATTTTTTTCTTTCTTTTGTGAAAATTTTTTTCCCTCTCTGTTTAGTGTGTTGTTATGGAGTCGTATAATTATAGTTCAGATGGGGATGTTTTTTCTAATTATCAAGGGCAATATGATTATTCTGGGTTTATAATGCAAATGATTATGTTTATGATACATCATATGATTGTCAAAATTTACAAAATCTTTGCATGAATTCCTATGATTCTCATTACCCTAATGAGTCTTATGTGCCTGATTATACCCAATGTTATCAACCTGAGGAGAATAATTATTTTCAACCTGAAACATCAGAGCGTCAGGAACTTTTTGACATGATGAAAGAGTATATTGTTAAACAACATGAAGATTTAAATGAATTAGCTCATGATTACCAAAACATAGCGAAATCTATTGAATTTCTTGTTGTGCAACAATCTACTAACCAACAGGTGATACTTGATGATACTGATATTAGTGTTGAGAATTATAATTCGAAAGAGAAAGGTATTGATTTGACTCACGATAATTTGGTAGAAGGTAAGGGTGTAATTGATGGAGTTGGTAGTTTGTGTCTCTATGTTGACGAATCCATAGTTGAGAGTGAAGTGTCTGACACTTTTGCGATAAACTTTTCATCTACTATGAGTCTAAAAGTGAGAGTGAAATGGTGCATGAGTCTTTGTCAGTTTCATCTGATACTGTTTTTGAGTCTCATGTTTCATTCTCTGAAAAACTTGACATTATTCCTTCATCTCCCATATTATATCCTCGATCGTTCCTTCTTTCTCCCCTTTTGAATGACTTTCATGATAACGTAAATAATGTACATTTAGTTTCTTTTCCTTCTTTTGAGTCATGTAAAAAGACTAACGATTTTTCTTTTTCTTCTTGTAAATTTAACTTTTCATTTGATTTTTCTTTTTGTATTTTAGTAATTATTTAGTACTATTTTTTTTCTTTTTCCTTTTCCTCTTATATAATATGCTCTGAGATGTTTGCAGGAACATATGATAAGCTTCTTAGAGCATTGAACTATTATGAGTGATCTATTAGTTTTCAACGGTCATGCAAGACCTTAAATTTGCGCTTCTCGAGAGGCCACCCGAACATTAACTTATTTTCTTTTTTTTCTTTACTTTTTATTACGATTTTTGTTTTTGTTTCTTCCTTTTCGAGTGATTTTGCTGACTTTGGTGTGTTTTGTGTGTTTGTTGTAGGTGGACCAAGTAAAAAAAAAAAAAAAAAAAAAAAAAAAAAGGAAGTTTGTCGAAGTATCTGGTCGACCGGGCAGAATTGCCCTCTCGGGCGCGCAAGCAACTATTGGAAATTTGGAAGCCTTTTCGAAATATTGGCCAAGTGTTACTCGCCCGGTCAACCGGGCGAAATTTTAGTCCAACCGGGTGTTTTTCTCTTGACCGGGCGCGAGAGATATTTCAAATATTTTGCTACAGGGCCTTCTCCTTCCTTCGTTCCCTCCCCACGCACTTTCTTCCTCAGCCACCTCTTCATTGCCCAGCCTGTCATTTGTTCACCATCTCAGGCGATCACCGTCACAAAGCCAGTCACTGGCGTCTCCCACAACCGACCACCCACAAACTTCCTCCGTTCGCATAGCCTCCCTCCTCCTACTCTTCGCGTCTGCTACTTCCTTCACAACTCACCCGCCGCACAACCACCAAGCACTGGCGCGCACCTCTGTCACCAACACCGCGCACTACCACCGGTCTTATCGCCGGCATCCACACCGCACACCACCCCACTTCTCTCTTTCGAACACTCCTCTGTCATCCTCCGCTTCACTCCGTCCAGACTACCGCCTTCATCCTTCGCTCTTTTCTCGCCACCCGCACTCCTTTCACCTGCGCTCCCACTCGCCGCCGTCATCACCTCCTGCGACACCACCATCGCACAACCGCCTCTTCTCCTCCTCGTCGCCTATCAATCTCCCCCTCCTCTTGAGCCCACACCGGCTGGCCTCCTGATCGCCGCCACTACGTCTCTGTCGCACCACTGAACACCCCTTTCGATTCTTTCTTTCCTCTTCTTTCTTTTATTTCTTATTTCTCTTTTCCTATTATTTTTGTATTATTCTGATTCTCTTTTCCCTTTTCTATTTCTTTTTCTTTTTTGTGTTTAATATATTTTATTCTTACTTTTTTCCAATGGACTTTTAATTTTTTAATTGATGGTTCTTCTAGGATTCTCTCAAACAGGCATCAAATTCGTCCAAGTTTGCGTTTGTGAAGCATTATGACATGATTTTTGAGTATTTTGACTCTTCTCCCCAATTCATTGGGTAGTAAGCATCTTTTCTCACTTATAATTGTTGTTCATGTTCATCTCGAATTTTTACTTGGATTTTTGTTTTGATGCCATCTTGTTGAGAATCTTACACATTGATTGAATTATTGGTTTATTGGATTGTCGGGATTTGTGTGTGGTTTTTGTGGTGTGTTGTGGCTTTTGGTGGGCGGTTTTGGTGTTGGGTGATTATCGGGGTTGCTTTTGGTTCTTTCTCTGAACTGGTTTTCGCAGTGAGGACACTGCAAATTTTAGCTTGGGGGAGGAATATTCTATCCTTTATTGCTTTCTAGTGTAGATTTCATTGCTTTCGTAGGATGTTGCACGGTTTGTACTGCTTATTAGGAGTGGGAGTTTACGTGTAACCAAAAAAATTGTACTGCTTTCTTAGTTGCATCTGCTATATTATCATTTAGATTTCATCTCATTTAGTTGCATCTATGGGACTACTGCTAAGACTTTTGAGAACCTTGTTGATATTTTACTACATTTGTTAAGTGTCACTCATCTTGTTCATGATACTTCATAGCACGATTGTTTCGCAACTGATTGTTTGTGGTAAGATTGATTGATCTCTCTTGGCTCGATTTAACATTACTATGCAGACACCTTAACCTAAGTGAGCTTTTGTGCCTATAAACTGACGTATTGTGTCAGTTTGTTCTTTCATGTGTGATTAGTTCCTCGTTGTTGCATTGATCTTGACTTTGACTTGGTACTCCTTGATATTTGATAGTGCATACATTTTGATATGATTGAGGCGTTTCATTTGATGATCTTAGCTCCAGAGTTATTCTTATTTTCATATTATCCTTCCTCTAGCCCCGCTGAGCCTTTTCTGACTTTGTTTGATTGATACCTATATTACAAGCCTTGGCCTCATTTGATTCTTGTCCCAAGCCTAGCTTGGGGGAGCGAGTATTAGTTTTGGTTTGGTTTGTATTGAATTGAAGTGCTCTATTTGTGGTTAGAAGAATGGAAAAGTATGTTTAGTGAGCTTTGAAATTGAATTGAAAGTGTGAAAAAGAAAAAAAAAAAAAAAAAAGTGAAAAATGAAATGAAAAAGAAGTGAAAAAGAGTTGTGAATAAAGTGAAATAAAAAGGGTTATGATTGAATTTCTTGAGTGAAAAAGGTTGTTGATTAATTTGGAGATTGTTGGTTGTTGCATGGAGTTGTTATGATCTTTCATGGTCATGTTTTCAGTTATATGATGCTCCCCCTTCTCGGTTTTTCCACCACAATTCCAAATTATTTCCATACATTTAACCTCAGCCCCATTACAACCCTTAAAAGTCCTCTTGATCATTATATATTGTATTGTTGAGTATTAAGTGAGTCAAAAAGTCAAAGTTAAAGAGTATTTGCTTCATCTGAGTCGACTGATTTAGGTTGAGAGTCATTATTTAACCCTTAAACACATGAGAGATTTGAGTGCACATAACTATAGTGAGGTCTGTCAGTTTGGTTAAATCCAGCTTGGGGAGATGGGTTGTGGTATGATTGGAGAGTCGATTGCGATACATGATATGCTATGCAGCTTTGTTCGAGATTGTTTCGATGCTTGGTTTATGTAGTGATTATATCTCTCGTGTTCTCAATTGAGTGTTTAGCCCTGTTGTAGTCCTATATTGTAGGTTGTCTAACTTTTCCGATGTCTATGTCTTATTGCTTGAGGACAAGCAATGGTTTAGCTTGGGGGAGTTTGATAAGTCATATTTATATATAGTTTTTAGGTGCATTTAGGTTGCATTTTAGAGCATTTAGTTTCATATTTAGGTTCATTTTGCATTATATTCTTAAGTTATGTTTTCTATTCCTATTCGGTATGTTTTCTTGTTTTTGATGAATTTCAGGCATTGAGACGTATTTGGAGTATGATTAGCTAAACTTGAGGATTAGGAGCACTTGGAAAGAAGTACAATGCATAAGGATCGTATGGATATGCATAGTACGAGTTTGAGCAAAAACGAAGCGGAAAATCATTAGAAGAAATGTGAAAAAGAGTCATGTCTACTCTTTTGATCATAACATTTGATGTGCTCTTAAAATCGAGTAATTCCAGCAGATTTGAAAACTAGACTTGAAGAGCTTTCCAACGATAGGTGGCACGCCCGAGGAGACTTCTAGTCAAGGAGTTATGCCTTTCGGAAGATTGCACTGTTTCTGCTGGAATCTGCCACGCGTACACGCGGATCACTAATCCGCCTATTAATGATTTAATTAAGACTTTCCTTATCTTGTAAATTACTTTCCTAGTCATATTACGTGAAAGTATTATTTAGATAGGTTTTCATTCTTTTTCTCTCTCCTCTCCCCTTTCACGTTATTTTATTCTTAGGTTTTAGTTTTCTCTCCTCTTTTTCTCTCTAGTTTTTGTAGTAAACCCTATTTTTCATCTCCTTCATTAATTCATGATTTCTTTTAGTTTCTTTCTTTGATTTCTTTGATTATGCTTTTCTTGTAGATTTATATTTCTTATTTATTTCATGATAGAGTAGTTTTTATTTCTAGGGTTTGGGAATCCATGTTTATATGATATGATTATTGATTGATATTTATTCGTGGTTTGATTAGTTATTGATTTCTCTAATTGATTAGTGTTTTATTGTTAATCTTGCAACTGATCAATTTTTTGATTAAATATTGTTAATATCGAGTCATAGATCGAGAGATAGTACTCTTTAGAGGCTTACCTACAATTAGCAAATCTGATTATGTTGAGCGACCGTACTAGCATATGTTGATTTGAGAGCGTTAATGCCTGACCAAGGATTAACCTGTGCTCTAGAATCTGATTGATTGAACATTGATGATATTTTGATAGATTATAGTTATAAACATGGTGAACCATTACCCTAGATCCTTTTTAGTTTGATTTTCTATTTATTAGTTTAGAACTTAATTCATATTTCTGATCTTGTTTAGTTTCTCCATATATTAGAAGTAGATTAAAACGACCATCTCTCTGTGGATTCGACCCTACTTACCCTACTACATTGTTAGAAGGTTTTGCAGGAATTATTTTTGACGGGTGTACGACAACCTATCAAATTTTGGCGCCGTTGCCGGGAGACGGTATTGTTTTATTTAGTTTTTATTGTTGGTGATCTAAACTGTATATATATATTTTTTTCTTTCTTTTGTGAATAATTTTTTTCCCTCTCTGTTTAGTGTGTTGTTATGGAGTCGTATAATTATAGTTCAGATGGGGATGTTTTTTCTAATTATCAAGGGCAATATGATTATTCTGGGTGTTATAATGCAAATGATTATGTTTATGATGCATCATATGATTGTCAAAATTTACAAAATCTTTGCATGAATTCCTATGAATATTCTCATTACCCTAATGAGTCTTATGTGCCTGATTATACCCAATGTTATCAACATGAGGAGAATAATTATTTTCAACCTGAAACATCAGAGCGTCAGGAACTGTTTAACATGATGAAAGAGTATATTGTTAAACAACATGAAGATTTAAATGAATTAGCTCATGATTACCAAAACATAGCGAAATCTATTGAATTTCTTGTTGTGCAACAATCTACTAACCAACAGGTGATACTTGATGATACTGATATTAGTGTTGAGAATTATAATTCAGAAGAGAAAGGTATTGATTTGACTCACGATAATTTGGTAGAAGGTAAGGGTGTAATTGATGGAGTTGGTAGTTTGTGTCTCTATGTTGACGAATCCATAGTTGAGAGTGAAGTGTCTGACACTTTTGCGATAAACTTTTCATCTACATATGAGTCTAAAAGTGAGAGTGAAATGGTGCATGAGTCTTTGTCAGTTTCATCTGATACTGTTTTTGAGTCTCATGTTTCATTCTCTGAAAAACTTGACATTATTCCTTCATCTCCCATATTATATCCTCGATCTTCCTTCTTCTCCCCTTTTGAATGACTTTCATGATAACGTAAATAATGTACATTTAGTTTCTTTTCCTTCTTTTGAGTCATGTAAAAAGACTAACATTTTTCTTTTTCTTCTTGTAAATTAACTTTTCTTTGATTTTTCTTTTTGTATTTTAGTAATTATTTAGTACTAATTTTTTTCATTTTTCCTTTTCACTCTTTATAATATGCTCTGAGATGTTGCAGGAACATATATAAGCTTCTTAGAGCATTGAACTATTATGAGTGATCTATTAGTTTCAACGGTCATGCAAGACCTTAAATTTGCGCTTCTCGAGAGGCACCCGAACATTAACTTATTTTCTTTTTTTTCTTTACTTTTTATTACGATTTTTGTTTTTGTTTCTTCCTTTTCGAGTGATTTTGCTGACTTTGGTGTGTTTTGTGTGTTTGTTGTAGGTGGACCAAGTAAAAAAAAAAAAAAAAAAAAAAAAAAAAAGGAAGTTTGTCGAAGTATCTGGTCGACCGGGCAGAATTGCCCTCTCGGGCGCGCAAGCAACTATTGGAAATTTGGAAGCCTTTTCGAAATATTGGCCAAGTGTTACTCGCCCGGTCAACCGGGCGAAATTTTAGTCCAACCGGGCTGTTTTTTCTCTTGACGGGCGCGAGAGATATTTCAAATATTTTGCTACAGGGCCTTCTCCTTCCTTCGTTCCCTCCCCACGCACTTTCTTCCTCAGCCACCTCTTCATTGCCCAGCCTGTCATTTGTTCACCATCTCAGGCGATCACCGTCACAAAGCCAGTCACTGGCGTCTCCCACAACCGACCACCCACAAACTTCCTCCGTTCGCATAGCCTCCCTCCTCCTACTCTTCGCGTCTGCTACTTCCTTCACAACTCACCCGCCGCACAACCACCAAGCACTGGCGCGCACCTCTGTCACCAACACCGCGCACTACCACCGGTCTTATCGCCGGCATCCACACCGCACACCACCCCACTTCTCTCTTTCGAACACTCCTCTGTCATCCTCCGCTTCACTCCGTCCAGACTACCGCCTTCATCCTTCGCTCTTTTCTCGCCACCCGCACTCCTTTCACCTGCGCTCCCACTCGCCGCCGTCATCACCTCCTGCGACACCACCATCGCACAACCGCCTCTTCTCCTCCTCGTCGCCTATCAATCTCCCCCTCCTCTTGAGCCCACACCGGCTGGCCTCCTGATCGCCGCCACTACGTCTCTGTCGCACCACTGAACACCCCTTTCGATTCTTTCTTTCCTCTTTTTCTTTTATTTCTTATTTCTCTTTTCCTATTATTTTTGTATTATTCTGATTCTCTTTTCCCTTTTCTATTTCTTTTTCTTTTTTGTGTTTAATATATTTTATTCTTACTTTTTTCCAATGGACTTTTAATTTTTTAATTGATGGTTCTTCTAGGATTCTCTCAAACAGGCATCAAATTCGTCCAAGTTTGCGTTTGTGAAGCATTATGACATGATTTTTGAGTATTTTGACTCTTCTCCCCAATTCATTGGGTAGTAAGCATCTTTTCTCACTTATAATTGTTGTTCATGTTCATCTCGAATTTTTACTTGGATTTTTGTTTTGATGCCATCTTGCTGAGAATCTTACACATTGATTGAATTATTGGTTTATTGGATTGTCGGGATTTGTGTGTGGTTTTTGTGGTGTTGTGGCTTTTGGTGGGCGGTTTTGGTGTTGGGTGATTATCGGGGTTGCTTTTGGTTCTTTCTCTGAACTGGTTTTCGCAGTGAGGACACTGCAAATTTTAGCTTGGGGGAGGAATATTCTATCCTTTATTGCTTTCTAGTGTAGATTTCATTGCTTTCGTAGGATGTTGCACGGTTTGTACTGCTTATTAGGAGTGGGAGTTTACGTGTAACCAAAAAAATTGTACTGCTTTCTTAGTTGCATCTGCATATATATTATCTCATTTAGATTTTATCTCATTTTAGTTGCATCTATGGGACTACTGCTAAGACGTTTTGAGAACCTTGTTGATATTTTACTACATTTGTTGAGTGTCACTCATCTTGTTCATGATACTTCATAGCACGATTGTTTCGCAACTGATTGTTTGTGGTAAGATTGATTGATATCTCTCTGGCTCGATTTAACATTACTATGCAGACACCTTAACCTAAGTGAGCTTTTGTGCCTATAAACTGACGTATTTGTGTCAGTTTTGTTCTTTCATGTGTGATTAGTTCCTAGTTGTTGCATTGATCTTGACTTTGACTTGGTACTCCTTGATATTTGATAGTACATACATTTTGATATGATTGAGGCGTTTCATTTGATGATCTTAGCTTCAGAGTTATTCTTATTTTCATATTATCCTTCCTCTAGCCCCGCTGAGCCTTTTCTGACTTTGTTTGATTGATACCTATATTACAAGCCATTGGCCTCATTTGATTCTTGTCCCAAGCCTAGCTTGGGGGAGTGAGTATTAGTTTTGGTTTGGTTTGTATTGAATTGAAGTGCTCTATTTGTGGTTAGAAGAATGGAAAAGTATGCTTAGTGAGCTTTGAAATTGAATTGAAAGTGTGAAAAAGAAACAAAAAAAAAAAAAAAAAAGTGAAAAATGAAATGAAAAAAAGAAGTGAAAAAGAGTTGTGAATAAAGTGAAATAATAAGGGTTATGATTGCATTTCTTGAGTGAAAAAGGTTGTTGATTAGATTTGGAGATTGTTGGTTGTTGCATGGAGTTGTTATGACCTTTTATGGTTATGTTTTCAGTTATATGATGCTCCCCCTTCTTGGTTTTTCCACCACAATTCTCAAATTATTTCCATACCTTTAACCTCAGCCACATTACAACCTTTAAAAGTCCTCTTGATCATTATGTATTTATTGTTGAGTATTAAGTGAGTCAAAAAGTCAAAGTTAAAGAGTATTTGCTTCATCTGAGTCGACTGATTTAGGTTGAGAGTCATTATTTAACCCTTAAACACATGAGAGATTTGAGTGCACATAACTATAGTGAGGTCTGTCAGGTTTGGTTAAATCAGCTTGGGGAGATGTTTGTGGTATGATTGGAGAGTCGATTGCGATACATGATATGCTATGCGGCTTTGTTCGAGATTGTTTCGATGCTTGGTTTATGTAGTGATTATATCTCTCGTGTTCTCAATTGAGTGTTTAGCCTGTTGTAGTCCTATATTGTAGGTTGTCTAACTTTTCCGATGTCTATGTCTTATTGCTTGAGGACAAGCAATGGTTTAGCTTGGGGAGTTTGATAAGTCATATTTATATATAGTTTTTAGGTGCATTTAGGTTGCATTTTAGAGCATTTAGTTTCATATTTAGGTTCATTGTTGCATTATATTCTTAAGTTATGTTTTTCTATTTCTATTCGGTATGTTTTCTTGTTTTTGATGAATTTCAGGCATTGAGACGTATTTGGAGTATGATTAGCTAAACTTGAGGATTAGGAGCACTTGGAAAGGAGTTACAATGCATAAGGATCGTATGGATATGTCATAGTACGAGTTTGAGCAAAACGAAGCGGAAAATCATTAGAAGAAATGTGAAAAAGGAGTCATGTCTACTCTTCTGATCATAACTTTTGATGTGCTCCTTAAAATCGAGTAATTCCAGCAGATTTGAAAACTAGACTTGAAGAGCTTTCCAACGATAGGTGGCACGCCCTGAGGAGACTTCTAGTCAAGGAGTTATGCCTTTCGGAAGATTACACTGTTTCTGTTGGAATCTGCCACGCGTACGACGCGGATCACTAATCCGCCTATTAATGATTTAATTAAGACTTTCCTTATCTTGTAAATTACTTTCCTAGTCATATTAGGTTAAAGATATTATTTAGATAGGTTTTCATTCTTTTTCTCTCTCCTCTCCCCCTTTCACGTTATTTTTCATTCTCTTAGGTTTTAGTTTTCTCTCCTCTTTTTCTCTCTAGTTTTTTGTGTAAACCCTATTTTTCATCTCTTCATTAATTCATGATTTCTTTTAGTCTTTCTTTGATTTCTTTGATTATGCTTTTCCTTGTAGATTTATATTTCGTTATTTATTTCATGATAGAGTAGTTTTTATTTCTAGGTTTGGGAATCCATGTTTATATGATATGATTATTGATTGATATTTATTCGTGGTTTGATTAGTTATTGATTTCTCTAATTGATTAGTGTTTTATTGTTAATCTTGCAACCTGATCAATTGTTTGATTAAATATTGTTAATATGGAGTCATAGATCGAGAGATAGTACTCTTTAGAGGCTTACCTACAATTAGCAAATCTGATTATGTTGAGCGACCGTACTAGCATATGTTGATTTGAGAGCGTTAATGCCTGACCAAGGATTAACCTGTGCTCTAGACATCTGATTGATTGAACCATTGATGATATTTTGATAGATTATAGTTTAAACATGGTGGACCAATACCCTAGATCCTTTTTAGTTTGATTTTCTTTATTTATTAGTTTAGAACTTAATTCACATATTTCTGATCTTGTTTAGTTTCTCCATATATTAGAAGTTAGATTAAAACGACCATCTCTCTGTGGATTGACCCTACTTACCTACTACATTGTTAGAAGGTTTTGCAGGAATTATTTTTGACGGGTGTACGACAACCTATCAAATTTTGGCGCCGTTGCCGGGGAGACGGTATTGTTTTATTTAGTTTTTATTGTTGGTGATACTAAATGTATATATATATTTTTTCTTTCTTTTGTGAATAATTTTTTTCCCTCTCTGTTTAGTGTGTTGTTATGGAGTCGTATATTATAGTTCAGATGGGGATGTTTTTTCTAATTATCAAGGGAATATGATTATTCTGGGTGTTATAATGCAAATGATTATGTTTATGATGCATCATATGATTGTCAAAATTTACAAAATCTTTGCATGAATTCCTATGAATATTCTCATTACCCTAATGAGTCTTATGTGCCTGATTATACCCAATGTTATCAACATGAGGAGAATAATTATTTTCAACCTGAAATCAGAGCGTCAGGAACTGTTTAACATGATGAAAGAGTATATTGTTAAACAACATGAAGATTTAAATGAATTAGCTCATGATTACCAAAACATGCGAAATCTATTGAATTTCTTGTTGTGCAACAATCTACTAACCAACAGGTGATACTTGATGATACTGATATTAGTGTTGAGAATTATAATTCAGAAGAGAAAGGTATTGATTTGACTCACGATAATTTGGTAGAAGGTAAGGGTGTAATTGATGGAGTTGGTAGTTTGTGTCTCTATGTTGACGAATCCATAGTTGAGAGTGAAGTGTCTGACACTTTTGCGATAAACTTTTCATCTACATATGAGTCTAAAAGTGAGAGTGAAATGGTGCATGAGTCTTTGTCAGTTTCATCTGATACTGTTTTTGAGTCTCATGTTTCATTCTCTGAAAAACTTGACATTATTCCTTCATCTCCCATATTATATCCTCGATCGTTCCTTCTTTCTCCCTTTTGAATGACTTTCATGATAACGTAAATAATGTACATTTAGTTTCTTTTCCTTCTTTTGAGTCATGTAAAAGACTAACGATTTTCTTTTTCTTCTTGTAAATTTAACTTTTCATTTGATTTTTCTTTTTGTATTTTAGTAATTATTTAGTACTATTTTTTTTTTTTTCCTTTTCACTCTTATATAATATGCTCTGAATGTTTGCAGGAACATATGATAAGCTTCTTAGAGCATTGAACTATTATGAGTGATCTATTAGTTTTCAACGGTCATGCAAGACCTTAAATTTGCGCTTCTCGAGAGGCCACCCGAACATTAACTTATTTTCTTTTTTTCTTTACTTTTTTTACGATTTTTGTTTTTGTTTCTTCCTTTTCGAGTGATTTTGCTGACTTTGGTGTGTTTTGTGTGTTTGTTGTAGGTGGACCAAGTAAAAAAAAAAAAAAAAAAAAAAAAAAAAAGGAAGTTGTCGAAGTATCTGGTCGACCGGGCAGAATTGCCCTCTCGGGCGCGCAAGCAACTATTGGAAATTTGGAAGCCTTTTCGAAATATTGGCCAAGTGTTACTCGCCCGGTCAACCGGGCGAAATTTTAGTCCAACCGGGTTGTTTTTCTCTTGACCGGGCGCGAGAGATATTTCAAATATTTTGCTACAGGGCCTTCTCCTTCCTTGTTCCCTCCCCACGCACTTTCTTCCTCAGCCACCTCTTATTGCCCAGCCTGTCATTTGTTCACCATCTCAGGCGATCACCGTCACAAAGCCAGTCACTGGCGTCTCCCACAACCGACCACCCACAAACTTCCTCCGTTCGCATAGCCTCCCTCCTCCTACTCTTCGCGTCTGCTACTTCCTTCACAACTCACCCGCCGCACAACCACCAAGCACTGGCGCGCACCTTGTCACCAACACGCGCACTACACCGGTCTTATCGCCGGCATCCACACCGCACACCACCCCACTTCTCTCTTTCAACACTCCTCTGTCATCCTCCGCTTCACTCCGTCCAGACTACCGCCTTCATCCTTCGCTCTTTTCTCGCCACCCGCACTCCTTTCACCTGCGCTCCCACTCGCCGCCGTCATCACCTCCTGCGACACCACATCGCACAACCGCCTCTTCTCCTCCTCGTCGCCTATCAATCTCCCCCTCCTCTTGAGCCCACACCGGCTGGCCTCCTGATCGCCGCCACTACGTCTCTGTCGCACCACTGAACACCCCTTTCGATTCTTTCTTTCCTCTTCTTTCTTTTATTTTTATTTCTCTTTTCCTATTATTTTGTATTATTCTGATTCTCTTTTCCTTTTCTATTTCTTTTTCTTTTTGTGTTTATATATTTTTATTCTTACTTTTTTCCAATGGACTTTTAATTTTTTAATTGATGTTCTTCTAGGATTCTCTCAAACAGGCATCAAATTCGTCCAAGTTTGCGTTTGTGAAGCATTATGACATGATTTTTGAGTATTTTGACTCTCTCCCCAATTCATTGGGTAGTAAGCATCTTTTCTCACTTATAATTGTTGTTCATGTTCATCTCGAATTTTTACTTGGATTTTTGTTTTGATGCCATCTTGTTGAGAATCTTACACATTGATTGAATTATTGGTTTATTGGATTGTCGGGATTTGTGTGTGTTTTTTTGGTGTTGTGGCTTTTGGTGGGCGGTTTTGGTGTTGGGTGATTATCGGGGTTCTTTTGGTTCTTTCTCTGAACTGGTTTTCGCAGTGAGGACACTGCAAATTTTAGCTTGGGGGAGGAATATTCTATCCTTTATTGCTTTCTAGTGTAGATTTCATTGCTTTCGTAGGATGTTGCACGGTTTGTACTGCTTATTAGGAGTGGGAGTTTACGTGTAACCAAAAAATTGTACTGCTTTCTTAGTTGCATCTGCATATATTTATCTCATTTAGATTTATCTCATTTTAGTTGCATCTATGGGACTACTGCTAAGACGTTTTGAGAACCTTGTTGATATTTTACTACATTTGTTGAGTGTCACTCATCTTGTTCATGATACTTCATAGCACGATTGTTTCGCAACTGATTGTTTGTGGTAAGATTGATTTGATATCTCTCTGGCTCGATTTAACATTACTATGCAGACACCTTAACCTAAGTGAGCTTTTGTGCCTATAAACTGACGTATTTGTGTCAGTTTGTTCTTTCATGTGTGATTAGTTCCTAGTTGTTGCATTGATCTTGACTTTGACTTGGTACTCCTTGATATTTGATAGTACATACATTTTGATATGATTGAGGCGTTTCATTTGATGATCTTAGCTCCAGAGTTATTCTTGTTTCCATATTATCCTTTCTCTAGCCCCGCTGAGCCTTTTCTGACTTTGTTGGATTGTTACCTATATTACAAACCTTGACTTCATTTGATTCTTGTCCCAAGCCTAGCTTGGGGGAGGAGTATTAGTTTTGGTTTGGTTTGTATTGAATTGAAGTGCTCTATTGTGGTTAGAAGAATGGAAAAGTATGTTAGTGAGCTTTGAAATTGAATTGAAAGTGTGAAAAGAAAAAAAAAAAAAAAAAAAAAAAAGTGAAAAATGAAATGAAAAAAGAAGTGAAAAAGAGTTGTGAATAAAGTGAAATAATAAGGGTTATGATTGATTTCTTGAGTGAAAAAGGTTGTTGATTAGATTTGGAGATTGTTGGTTGTTGCATGGAGTTGTTATGACCTTTTATGGTATGTTTTCAGTTATATGATGCTCCCCCTTCTTGGTTTTTCCACCACAATTTCAAATTATTTCCATACCTTTAACCTCAGCCCATTACAACCCTTTAAAAGTCCTCTTGATCATTATGTATTGATTGTTGAGTATTAAGTGAGTCAAAAAGTCAAAGTTAAAGAGTATTTGCTTCATCTGAGTCGACTGATTTAGGTTGAGAGTCATTATTTAACCCTTAAACACATGAGAGATTTGAGTGCACATAACTATAGTGAGGTCTGTCAGGTTTGGTTAAATCTAGCTTGGGGGAGATGGGTTGTGGTATGATTGGAGAGTCGATTGCGATACATGATATGCTATGCAGCTTTGTTCGAGATTGTTTCGATGCTTGGTTTATGTAGTGATTATATCTCTCGTGTTCTCAATTGAGTGTTTAGCTCTGTTGTAGTCCTATATTGTAGGTTGTCTAACTTTTCCGATGTCTATGTCTTATTGCTTGAGGACAAGCAATGGTTTAGCTTGGGGGAGTTTGATAAGTCATATTATATATAGTTTTTAGGTGCATTTAGGTTGCATTTTAGAGCATTTAGTTTCATATTTAGGTTCATTGTTGCATTATATTCTTAAGTTATGTTTTCTATTCTATTCGGTATGTTTTCTTGTTTTTGATGAATTTCAGGCATTGAGACGTATTTGGAGTATGATTAGCTAAACTTGAGGATTAGGAGCACTTGGAAAGGAGTTACAATGCATAAGGATGTATGGATATGCATAGTACGAGTTTGAGCAAAAACGAAGCGGAAAATCATTAGAAGAAATGTGAAAAAGGAGTCATGTCTACTCTTCTGATCATAACTTTTGATGTGCTTCTTAAAATCGAGTAATTCCAGCAGATTTGAAAACTAGACTTGAAGAACTTTCCAACGATAGGTGTCACGCTCAGAGGAGGCTTCTAGTCAAGGAGTTATTCCTTTCGGAAGATTCACTGTTTCTGTGGAATCTGCCAGCGTACACGCGGATCACTAATCCGCCTATTAATGATTTAATTAAGACTTTCCTTATCTTGTAAATTACTTTCCTAGTCATATTAGGTTAAAGATATTATTTAGATAGGTTTTATTCTTTTCTCTCTCCTCTCCCCTTTCACGTTATTTTTCATTCTCTTAGGTTTTAGTTTTCTCTCCTCTTTTTCTCTCTAGTTTTTTGTAGTAAACCCTATTTTTCATCTCCTTCATTAATTCATGATTTCTTTTAGAATCTTTCTTTGATTTCTTTGATTATGCTTTTCCTTGTAGATTTATATTTCGTTATTTATTTCATGATAGAGTAGTTTTTATTTCTAGGGTTTGGGAATCCATGTTTATATGATATGATTATTGATTGATATTTATTCGTGGTTTGATTAGTTATTGATTTCTCTAATTGATTAGTGTTTTATTGTTAATCTTGCAACCTGATCAATTGTTTGATTAAATATTGTTAATATGGAGTCATAGATCGAGAGATAGTACTCTTTAGAGGCTTACCTACAATTAGCAAATCTGATTATGTTGAGCGACCGTACTAGCATATGTTGATTTGAGAGCGTTAATGCCTGACCAAGGATTAACCTGTGCTCTAGACATCTGATTGATTGAACCATTGATGATATTTTGATAGATTATAGTTATAAACATGGTGGACCAATACCCTAGATCCTTTTTAGTTTGATTTTCTTTATTTATTAGTTTAGAACCTTAATTCACATATTTCTGATCTTGTTTAGTTTCTCCATATATTAGAAGTTAGATTAAAACGACCATCTCTCTGTGGATTCGACCCTACTTACCCTACTACATTGTTAGAAGGTTTTGCAGGAATTATTTTTGACGGGTGTACGACAACCTATCAAATTTTGGCGCCGTTGCCGGGGAGACGGTATTGTTTTATTTAGTTTTTATTGTTGGTGATACTAAACTGTATATATATATTTTTTTCTTTCTTTTGTGAATAATTTTTTTCCCTCTCTGTTTAGTGTGTTGTTATGGAGTCGTATAATTATAGTTCAGATGGGGATGTTTTTTCTAATTATCAAGGGCAATATGATTATTCTGGGTGTTATAATGCAAATGATTATGTTTATGATGCATCATATGATTGTCAAAATTTACAAAATCTTTGCATGAATTCCTATGAATATTCTCATTACCCTAATGAGTCTTATGTGCCTGATTATACCCAATGTTATCAACATGAGGAGAATAATTATTTTCAACCTGAAACATCAGAGCGTCAGGAACTGTTTAACATGATGAAAGAGTATATTGTTAAACAACATGAAGATTTAAATGAATTAGCTCATGATTACCAAAACATAGCGAAATCTATTGAATTTCTTGTTGTGCAACAATCTACTAACCAACAGGTGATACTTGATGATACTGATATTAGTGTTGAGAATTATAATTCAGAAGAGAAAGGTATTGATTTGACTCACGATAATTTGGTAGAAGGTAAGGGTGTAATTGATGGAGTTGGTAGTTTGTGTCTCTATGTTGACGAATCCATAGTTGAGAGTGAAGTGTCTGACACTTTTGCGATAAACTTTTCATCTACATATGAGTCTAAAAGTGAGAGTGAAATGGTGCATGAGTCTTTGTCAGTTTCATCTGATACTGTTTTTGAGTCTCATGTTTCATTCTCTGAAAAACTTGACATTATTCCTTCATCTCCCATATTATATCCTCGATCGTTCCTTCTTTCTCCCCTTTTGAATGACTTTCATGATAACGTAAATAATGTACATTTAGTTTCTTTTCCTTCTTTTGAGTCATGTAAAAAGACTAACGATTTTTCTTTTTCTTCTTGTAAATTTAACTTTTCATTTGATTTTTCTTTTTGTAATTTTAGTAATTATTTAGTACTATTTTTTTTCATTTTTCCTTTTCACTCTTATATAATATGCTCTGAGATGTTTGCAGGAACATATGATAAGCTTCTTAGAGCATTGAACTATTATGAGTGATCTATTAGTTTTCAACGGTCATGCAAGACCTTAAATTTGCGCTTCTCGAGAGGCCACCCGAACATTAACTTATTTTCTTTTTTTTCTTTACTTTTTATTACGATTTTTGTTTTTGTTTCTTCCTTTTCGAGTGATTTTGCTGACTTTGGTGTGTTTTGTGTGTTTGTTGTAGGTGGACCAAGTAAAAAAAAAAAAAAAAAAAAAAAAAAAAAGGAAGTTTGTCGAAGTATCTGGTCGACCGGGCAGAATTGCCCTCGTCGGCGCGCAAGCAACTATTGGAAATTTGGAAGCCTTTTCGAAATATTGGCCAAGTGTTACTCGCCCGGTCAACCGGGCGAAATTTTAGTCCAACCGGGCTGTTTTTCTCTTGACCGGGCGCGAGAGATATTTCAAATATTTTGCTACAGGGCCTTCTCCTTCCTTCGTTCCCTCCCCACGCACTTTCTTCCTCAGCCACCTCTTCATTGCCCAGCCTGTCATTTGTTCACCATCTCAGGCGATCACCGTCACAAAGCCAGTCACTGGCGTCTCCCACAACCGACCACCCACAAACTTCCTCCGTTCGCATAGCCTCCCTCCTCCTACTCTTCGCGTCTGCTACTTCCTTCACAACTCACCCGCCGCACAACCACCAAGCACTGGCGCGCACCTCTGTCACCAAACCGCGCACTACCACCGGTCTTATCGCCGGCATCCACACCGCACACCACCCCACTTCTCTCTTCGAACACTCCTCTGTCATCCTCCGCTTCACTCCGTCCAGACTACCGCCTTCATCCTTCGCTCTTTTCTCGCCACCCGCACTCCTTTCACCTGCGCTCCCACTCGCCGCCGTCATCACCTCCTGCGACACCACCATCGCACAACCGCCTCTTCTCCTCCTCGTCGCCTATCAATCTCCCCCTCCTCTTGAGCCCACACCGGCTGGCCTCCTGATCGCCGCCACTACGTCTCTGTCGCACCACTGAACACCCCTTTCGATTCTTTCTTTCCTCTTCTTTCTTTTATTTCTTATCTCTTTTTCCTATTATTTTTGTATTATTCTGATTCTCTTTTCCTTTTCTATTTCTTTTCTTTTTGTGTTTAATATATTTTATTCTTACTTTTTCCAATGGATTTTAATTTTTAATTGATGGTTCTTCTAGGATTCTCAACAGGCATCAAATTGTCCAAGTTTGCGTTTGTGAAGCATTATGACATGATTTTTGAGTATTTGACTCTTCTCCCAATTATTGGGTAGTAAGCATCTTTTCTCACTTATAATTGTTGTTCATGTTATCTCGAATTTTTCTTGGATTTTTGTTTTGATGCCATCTTGTTGAGAATCTTACACATGATTGAATTATTGTTTATTGGATTGTCGGGATTTGTGTGTGGTTTTTGTGGTGTTGTGGCTTTTGGTGGGCGTTTTGGTGTTGGTGATTATCGGGTTGTTTGTTCTTTCTGAACTGGTTTTGCAGTGAGGACACTGCAAATTCTAGCTTGGGGGAGGAATATTCTATCTCTTTATTGCTTTCTAGTGTAGATTTCATTGCTTTCGTAGGATGTTGCACGGTTTGTACTGCTTATTAGGAGTGGGAGTTTACGTGTAACCAAAAAAATTGTACTGCTTTCTTAGTTGCATTAGCATATATTATCTCATTTAGATTTATCTCATTTTAGTTGCATCTATGGGACTACTGCTAAGACTTTTGAGAACCTTGTTGATATTTTACTACATTTGTTAAGTGTCACTCATCTTGTTCATGATACTTCATAGCACGATTGTTTCGCAACTGATTGTTTGTGGTAAGATTGATTGATTCTCTCTGGCTCGATTTAACATTACTATGCAGACACCTTAACCTAAGTGAGCTTTTGTGCCTATAAACTGACGTATCTGTGTCAGTTTTGTTCTTTCATGTGTGATTAGTTCCTTAGTTGTTGCATTGATCTTGACTTTGACTTGGTACTCCTTGATATTTGATAGTGCATACATTTTGATATGATTGAGGCGTTTCATTTGATGATCTTAGCTCCAGAGTTATTCTTATTTTCATATTATCCTTCCTAGCCCCGCTGAGCCTTTTCTGACTTTGTTTGATTGATACCTATATTACAAGCCATTGCCTCATTTGATTCTTGTCCCAAGCCTAGCTTGGGGAGAGTATTAGTTTTGGTTTGGTTTGTATTGAATTGAAGTGCTCTATTTGTGGTTAGAAGATGGAAAAGTATGTTTAGTGAGCTTGAAATTGAATTGAAAGTGTGAAAAAGAAACAAAAAAAAAAAAAAAAAAGTGAAAAATGAAATGAAAAAGAAGTGAAAAAGAGTTGTGAATAAAGTGAAATAAAAAGGGTTATGATTGCATTTCTTGAGTGAAAAAGGTTGTTGATTAGATTTGGAGATTGTTGGTTGTTGCATGGAGTTGTTATGACCTTTTATGGTCATGTTTTCAGTTATATGATGCTCCCCCTTCTTGGTTTTTCCACCACAATTCTCAAAATTATTTCCATACCTTTAACCTCAGCCCATTACAACCCTTAAAAGTCCTCTTGATCATTATGTATTGATTGTTGAGTATTAAGTGAGTCAAAAAGTCAAAGTTAAAGAGTATTTGCTTCATCTGAGTCGACTGATTTAGGTTGAGAGTCATTATTTAACCCTTAAACACATGAGAGATTTGAGTGCACATAACTATAGTGAGGTCTGTCAGGTTTGGTTAAATCAGCTTGGGGAGATGGTTGTGGTATGATTGGAGAGTCGATTGCGATACATGATATGCTATGCGCTTTGTTCGAGATTGTTTCGATGCTTGGTTTATGTAGTGATTATATCTCTGTGTTTCAATTGAGTGTTTAGCCTGTTGTAGTCCTATATTGTAGGTTGTCTAACTTTTCCGATGTCTATGTCTTATTGCTTGAGGACAAGCAATGGTTTAGCTTGGGGGAGTTTGATAAGTCATATTTATATATAGTTTTTAGGTGCATTTAGGTTGCATTTTAGAGCATTTAGTTTCATATTTAGGTTCATTGTTGCATTATATTCTTAAGTTATGTTTTCTATTCCTATTCGGTATGTTTTCTTGTTTTTGATGAATTTCAGGCATTGAAGACGTATTTGGAGTATGATTAGCTAAACTTGAGGATTAGGAGCACTTGGAAAGAAGGTACAATGCATAAGGATGTATGGATATGCATAGTACGAGTTTGAGCAAAAACGAAGCGGAAAATCATTAGAAGAAATGTGAAAAAGGAGTCATGTCTACTCTTCTGATCATAACTTTTGATGTGCTCTTAAAATCGAGTAATTCCAGCAATTTGAAACTAGACTTGAAGAGCTTTCCAACGATAGGTGGCACGCCCGAGGAGACTTCTAGTCAAGGAGTTATGCCTTTCGGAAGATTGCACTGTTTCTGCTGGAATCTGCCACGCGTACCGCGGATCACTAATCCGCCTATTAATGATTTAATTAAGACTTTCCTTATCTTGTAAATTACTTTCTAGTCATATTAGGTTAAAAATATTATTTAGATAGGTTTTCATTCTTTTCTCTCTCCTTCCCCCTTCACGTTATTTTCATTTCTTAGGTTTTAGTTTTCTCTCCTCTTTTTCTCTAGTTTTGTAGTAAACCCTATTTTTCATCTCCTTCATTAATTCATGATTTCTTTTAGTCTTTCTTTGATTTCTTTGATTATGCTTTCTTGTAGATTTATATTCTTATTTATTTCATGATAGAGTAGTTTTTATTTCTAGGGTTTGGGAATCCATGTTTATATGATATGATTATTGATTGATATTTATTCGTGGTTTGATTAGTTATTGATTTCTCTAATTGATTAGTGTTTTATTGTTAATCTTGCAACGATCAATTGTTTGATTAAATATTGTTAATATGGAGTCATAGATCGAGAGATAGTACTCTTTAGAGGCTTACCTACATTAGCAAATCTGATTATGTTGAGCGACCGTACTAGCATATGTTGATTTGAGAGCGTTAATGCCTGACCAAGGATTAACCTGTGCTCTAGACATCTGATTGATTGAACCATTGATGATATTTTGATAGATTATAGTTATAAACATGGTGGACCAATACCCTAGATCCTTTTTAGTTTGATTTTCTTTATTTATTAGTTTAGAACCTTAATTCACATATTTCTGATCTTGTTTAGTTTCTCCATATATTAGAAGTTAGATTAAAACGACCATCTCTCTGTGGATTCGACCCTACTTACCCTACTACATTGTTAGAAGGTTTTGCAGGAATTATTTTTGACGGGTGTACGACAACCTATCAGGACCTTGGAGGAGTTGCCTCCCGGTAACTGTGCTCTTGGTAGTCTGTGGGTTTATAGGACAAAATATTTGTCTAATGGTGATGTGGAGCGTCTTAGATCTCGACTTGTTGTATTAGGCAATCATCAGGAAGTTGGTATTGATTACACTGAGACCTTTGCTCTTGTTGCAAGATGACCACTATTCGTGCATTTCTTGCTATTGTTGCCTCTAAACATTGGGAGCTTCATCAGATGGATGTTCATAATGCATTTCTTCATGTCGATCTTGATGAAGAAGTGTATATGAAACTTCCTCCTGGGTTTGAGTGTTCAAATCCTAAACTTGTGTGTCGTTTGCGTAAGTCTCTCTATGGTTTGAAGCAGGCTCCCAGGTGTTGGTTTGCCAAGCTAGTGACTGCTTTGAAAGGGTGTGGTTTCTTAGAATCCTATTCGGATTATTTTCTCTTTACATACACTCATGGCTCTGTCTAGATTAATGTGTTGGTCTATGTTGATGATATCATCATCTCTGGCAATGATTCGCTTGCTCTTATTGCTTTCAAAGCTTATTTGAGTGACTGCTTTAAGATGAAGGATCTTGGTTCTCAAAAATACTTTCTTGGCATTGAGGTTGCTCGTAGTTCCTGATCTGGTCTCTTTCTCTGCCAATGGATGTATACTCTTGATATTATCACTGTTAGGATCCAAGTCATGTGCTTCTCCCATTGAGCAGAATCATCGCCTTGCTCACGCCACTGGTTCTGTATTGGCTGATGCTGCTTCTTATCGTTGCCTTGTTGGTCGGCTCATCTACTTGGCCATCACGCGACCGGATTTAGCTTATTTTGTGCATGTCTTGTCTCAATTCATGCAGGAACCTCGTGTTGAACATTGGGAAGCCGGTTTGCGTGTTGTTCGATATTTGAAAGGTACTCCAGGCCATGGTATATTGTTGAGAGCAGATAATGACTTATCTTTACAGGGTTGGTGTGACTCTGATTGGGCGGCTTGCCCTATTACTTGTCGTTCCTTGTCTGGTTGGATTGTATTCTTGGGTCATTCTCCTATCTCATAGAAGACCAAGAAACAACATACCGTTTCTCGTTCTTCTGCAGAAGCTGAGTATCATTCTATGGCTTCTATCACTTGTGAGTTAAAATGGTTAAAGGGTATTCTCTTGAGTTTGGGTGTCAATTATCCGAAGGCTATTCCGTTGTTCTGCGATAGCCAATCGCCTCTTTATATCGTTAAGAAACCTGTTTTTCATGAGCGTACAAAGCATATTGAGGTGGATTGCCATTTTGTGTGTGATGTTATTTCTGACGGTCTTATCTCTCCTTCATATGTGCCTACAAAGGCTCAATCAGCGGATATTTTTACTAAGGCACTTGGCACGTCACAATTTCATCTTCTATTGTCCAAGTTGGGCATTTTCGGGTCTTCCTATGATCCAACTTGAGGGGGGTGTTAATGAAAGCTATGTATATATTTAGTTTCCTATTGTTAGACTCCTACTTATGGTAGTTCTCTTATTTTGTAGTTCATATATAAGGGCTTGCTTTAATATAATGAGAAAAGGAAACACGAGATTTCACCCTAACATATCTCTCTTCACTAACCCTTTTGTAATAAGAAAAGAACAGAAAAAAATAAGTACCAAAAGGCACTGTGCGTAGAAGTTTATTTTAGATTTATTGTTAAAGAAAAAGAAAGAAAACAAAAGAAAGAGAAGACCAAAAGCATAACACAATGCAAGTGTAGTGCAAAATTGCAAAACGCTACTTGTAGATATTCAAAGGTTACAAATTTGCCCCAAAAAACATAGAATTCATCTTGCACCAACTCTAGTATTTTTTTTTTTTTTTTCTGAAAGGACCTCTAGTATTATATACTACTGCAAATCAAAACTACTAATTAAAATCTCCCTTAAATTAGTACATACAGTAATAATAAAAAAAAATTCATCTTGATACTACTGCAAATCAAAACTAATCTCCCCTAAACTAGTACATACAGTAATAAAAAGAAAATTCATCTTGCACGAACTCTAGTATTATATACTACTACAAATCAAAACTACTAAAGCTATTACATACAGTAACAAAAAAAAAAATCATGGCGGCCCAATATCAATCGATCTTATTCTTCACTAGGCATGGTCTGCGTTGTTATCCTCGTTACGCTCTTCATCGTCATCATCATCATCAGAGATGTTTAACACTTCCTCGCTGGGATTAGCCTCATTCTTGGACGACTTGTCCCACCCCGTAAGGTTTTGGACAACTTTCTTAAAGTCTTTTTTCTCGACATGAATGACGGGCGGTGGACGCAAGTGAATAACCTTGATATGTTGTTGTTGCTGGGACGTTCTCGGTGTATAGTTAGTCATTGATGGACGGGGCGGTCGGGAAAACTTCGGAATCTTGACGGCGGACGACATTTTCTTGAATTTTGAGGAGGAAAAATGCGGCACTTCTCTCAGTGCTTGATCAACCTCATGTTGAATACGGGCCATACGGCGATCTTTTAAGAATGGCTTTGAATATTGCTTCTCCCTATTAGTAAGCATGTCGTCGTAAATTTTACCCAGGTTGTGAGGATCTTGAGAAAATGATGAAGTAGATGGTAGTGGAGAAACATAGATATTATTCATACCTAGGTTGTGAGGATCTTGAGAAGATAATGAAGTAGATGGTAGTGGAGAAACATAGAAATTATTCATACCCATGTTGTGAGGATCTTGAGAAAACGATGAAGTAGATGGTAGTGGAGAAACATAGAAATTATTCATACCCATGTTGTGAGGATCTTGAGAAAATGATGAAGTAGATGGTAGTGGAGAAACATAGAAATTATTCGGGATCATCGTGAGATTACTCTGAGAGTTAAGAAGTTGGTGACGATCTTGTGGAAATAAATTTGACGTATAATTCATGCATGCATTATTGTTCAACGTAGAAGGAAAGACAGTAGAGTTATGCTGGTAATGGTTCATCATTATCGCTGCATTTGATGCGTTAGAAGGCCGAGGGTAAGAGTCATCATTATTGGGGTTGATGAGTTGAGGCTGAAAATTATGTTGTTGGAATGAAAATGATGATTTAGTAGAACTCGTTCTTGAATCAAACGGTGGAAGAAAGATTGATGAACCATGCTCATGCTGCTCGTTCATTGTATTTGTATTTGTATTCATCATGCTGAATTGTTGTTGATAATCTTGTGGAAATAATAATGTAGGAGTAGGATTAGGACTCGCATTGATGGGTATGGCGTCGATTCCCAGTTCTTGAAGTTGCAAAGAAGCACTATCATCATACTGAGATGATGATTTTGATTTTGATGATGATGATGAAATTTTACTTGCATTTGGGTTATTTTCACTCATTGCTAGAGAGCAGAGAAATGGACTGTAGCCAACCCACAACGTTCTCCTGTTATATTTATAGACTCAAGCAAATTACATATGGACTAGATATGTGACGTTTTACACCGACTTGCAGTTTTATTTGGGAAAATTTGAGATTGGTACTTTTTTCTTATAGTATGCACTATAATTTTTTGCCAAAACAAGAATGATTCCTTATTCAAGAAATTAATATATATATATATATATATATATATATATATATATATGGGAAGGATCCGCTGAAAACCACTCTTAGGCTGAAAACTGAAAACAAAGTAACTTTTAACCCTTTAGGGTAACTTTTAACACTTTTAGGGTAACTTTTGTCAGTTTTGGGGTAACTTTATTATATTAAGGATAGTTCTATATATTTCAACGGTAACTTTATTTATTATAAGAGTAACTATTACCACTTTTAAGGTAACTTTTTACCTTCAAATATATGTGAGAGGGGGGTAACAAATAGCTTTAAAACAGCAACTAATCACAATACTTTGGCAACTAATAACAATACTTTGTATGAATTTCGCCAAATATATGTTAGTGAGAAGGGGGTAACAAATAGCTTTAAAACAGCAACTAATAACAATACTTTGGAAACTTTCTCTCTCCTAATTGTTGAATTGAATTCGTAGCCATGGAAGTAAACTGCATTTACAGAAACCCTAACGCACCAATTGAAGAACGAATTAAAGATCTCCTTTCTCGAATGACTTTGCAAGAGAAACTCGCTCAAATGACTCAAATCGACTGCGCATTGCATCATTTTCCGCCATTAACAGAAACCCTAATGCACCAATTGAAGAACGAATTAAAGATCTGCTTTCTCGAATGACTCTGCAAGAGAAACTCGCTCAAATGACTAAAATCGAACGACGCGTTGCATCATCTTCCGCCATTAACAGAAACCCTAACGCACCAATTGAAGAACGAATTAAAGATCTCCTTTCTCGAATGACTCAAACTCGCTCAAATGACTCAAATCGAACGACGTGTTGCATCATCTTCCGCATTAAAGACCTTGGCACTTTCGTCTGATTGGGCTGATATGATTGATGGATTTCAGAAATTGGCTATGGATTCGAGAGTAAGAGAGAGAGGTCTGCTATGGAAGTTGAGATGAGGTTAGAGAAAATTGCCGGTGAGGAGAGGAAGAGAGAGAAAGCAAACGAAGGAGAAAGAGAGCAGAAGAGGAGAGAGAAAGTTTGAGTTTCACTGTTTCAGAATAAACGAAGGAGAGAGAGGTAGGAGAAAAAAAAAAGGACACGCGACGTGGCTAAATCACGGCCATCTAATTTTTTCTTCTAGATCCGATAGCTAATATTACTTGTTTTCAGTTTTCAGCCTAAGAGTGGTTTTCACAAGATCCTATATATATATATATATATATATATATATATATATATATATATTATATATATATTATATAATTATATATATATATAATATATATTTATTATATATTAGGAATAGGATCTTGTGAAAACACCCATTAAAATGAAAACTGAAAACAGAAGATCTGGAGCGTTGATTTTGATCATACGGTTTATATCTCAATTCCTTCTCTCCCACTCTAACACTCCCTCTCACTCATCAAACTCCACCACACTCTCTCCCACTCTAACACTCCCTCTCACTCATCAAACTCCACCACACTCTCTCTCCTGGCCTCTAAAGATCAACCCAGCGAATTTGTCCATCAATGGCAGAAAAGATGGCAGTCGTCAATGTCAGTCGCTTAACCCTTCCATTTTTTTTCTCTCTCCTCCATCAATGGCAGAAAAGATTTGCATCTCTACTTCTTCTTTACTCCTCTACGAGCTTAGATCAATTCCTAAATGGCGAAAAATAGTAGATGAAATTGGTGATGTTTCGTTCGGATTTTTATCATCTTCTCTTTCTTTTGTGGAACTTTTTCAGAGTTTTGTCATCAATTCATCATCAAATTCATCACGTCCTCTAATTTTAGGGTTCTTCTTCTTGATTTTTTTCCTATATTCTGATATCTGTGTATTCTTTCTCGATTTTTCTTTTTTAACTTTTCATATTTCATTGTTTTGAACTATCTCTGTTTTGATTATTGATTGAGGTTGAATAATTTCAAATTTCTCTGTTTTCTGGTTTGAGAGTTATGTGATTTGATGAGTAATTGTTAATTTTATGATAATTTTGAGCTCATTTTGTTCATCATTTTCAGATCTTCAACTGAATTTTTGAATCTAGTAATTTTCGATCGAAATTGCGAAGAGATCTTCATTTTAGTTGCCAAAGTGAAATTTCATTAACATATATTTAGCTCAGTTCAATGGATTCAATCATCCGGATAAATTAATCGGTAAAAATGCTAATGAAATTTCATATTATTTTTATTATTATTCTTTTGAGCTCTGGTAGCTGAATTTTATTAGTTAAAATTGAGTAATGAGTTATTAATGTAGATTCGACTGACATTGACGACATTGGAAGAGTTGACAGTAAGTTGAAAAGATCAAAAGAAGCAACGCATTTGCCATACGAAGTTTACGGAATTTGCAGGAAGAAATTCAAGAAGAAAACACTCATAAATCTCGCTCTCACCGGAAACTCGGCGATTTTTAGTCTCACATGTTTTCAAGGAGCTCACCGTCAAAAACTGGCAAGTATACACAGTCCTGGTAGAAATTTTCGCCATTTTAAATTTATTTTTCCGATTAATTTGTTCTTTTATTTGCTGTCAAGAAGAAGAAAAAAAATATTTGATGCCTAATGTAATTTGATACTGGATATAATAGGCAGTATTGTTATTAGTTGCCAAAGTATTGTGATTAGTTGCTGTTTTAAAGCTATTTGTTACCCCCCTCTCACTAACATATATTTCAAGGTAAAAAGTTACCTTAAAAGTGGTAATAGTTACTCTTATAATAAATAAAGTTACCGTTGAAATATATAGAACTATCCTTAATATAATAAAGTTACCCCAAAACTGATAAAAATTACCCTAAAAGTGTTAAAAGTTACCCTAAAGAGGTTAAAAGTTACTTTGTTTTCAGTTTTCAGCCTAAGAGTGGTTTTCAGCGGATCCTTCCCCTATATATATATATATATATATATATATATATATATATATATATATATATATATATATATATATATATATATATATATATATATATATACTACTACTACTACTACCTAGCTTGAAAATTCTATTGTGCTCTCGGGAGCATGGTGCACACCATGCACCCACTAAATTTGTTCCGTTTCCAATGAATAAATGTTCTATTTCAACAAATGTTCATTTTAAACATATTTTTCAGCAAAAAACATGTTCTATTTTTCGTAAAAATTGTTCTATTCTCAATAAACAAATGTTCTATTTCAACAAATGTTCGTTTTAAGTTTATTTTTCAGCAGAAAATTATGTTCTATATTTCGTGAATCTGTTTTATTTTCAATAAGCAAATTTTCTATTTTAAAAAATATTCTTTTAAAACTTATTTTCCACCAAAAAAAATATGCTCTATTTTCCCTAAAAAAATATGTTCTATATTTGATAAGAATATGTTCTATTTAAGTAATTGAATTCTAGTAATGTTCCACTTCAATAAAAAAATATTCATTTTCGTATTTGGATTCTGGTAATGTTTCACTTCAACAGTTTTATGTTCTTTTTCATAAATGAATTCTTGTAATGTTCCATTTCAACAATAAAATGTTCGTTTTCGTAAGTAAATTTTGTAATGTTCCACTTCAAAAGTAAAATGTTCGTTTTCATATTCGTAAATGTTCTATTTTGTATTGTGAGATCACAGTTCATATTGTGCTCCCGGGAGCATAATGCACGCATTACTATATTTATCTTTTAGTTTCCTATTCCGATTCTACTTATCCAACTAGTATAAATAGGGGTCTCCACCCATCATATTTTTCACACCAAATTTGAGAAATAAATCTCTTTTCTCAAGTTTAAACTCTCTCTCTCTCTCTTTCTCTCTCTTTTAACCTATCTTTCTCTTTCTCCCTAGTAATTACTAATTTTCAAGGTGCGTGTATTTGTAGATCTATAATAATTGTTTTGCAAGTGTAGTATCATGTTTTTAGGAAAATATTTTGGATTGAAATACATGTTTTTATGAGTTTTATTATGAACTGCATCTGTTTTATATGAGCATGTTTGGATGTTTACAAATTTTATTTATGAACTTTGAATTATGTCTTTCGTTTAATATATTTATGAAGTTTGATCTTTGAATTTTTTTTTTTTTTTTGATAGGCAAGATAAGATATTATTGCACCAAAAACATACCAAATGCAGTCATGCTAGAGACAGGCCTCTAGATGAACACCACCCCAGCAGGCTTCATAGCCTATACTACCTTCCACTAAGAGCTACAAACCATCTTTGGTCATTGCTACTTATTTTCTTTGGTATAATACTATGAATTCTTGTCTATAAAGTATATTTGATGCTATGTATAACAGAATCTATAGACTTCACCTGACTATTCCAGAGAGCATACATTGTTCCTTTCTCCCCATATGTGATAGATGGTGCTCATGAAAGCTGCATAAAACACACTTCTTCTGAATTTGCTTTGCTTCTTCTTGTGCAGTCTACGTATCAATGTGTTGTAATTAAGCTGATTGCATTCCAAACCCAGCCATTCAAGTATGCTCAAGATACACTTCTGACTGAAATAGCAATTAAAAAAAAGATGCAGATGGGACTCCATCTGATCTGCACAAAGTAGACAATTTCCATCCTGTGTTATCCCCATTGTCAGTAACCTGTCCTTTGTATTCAACCTGCCTTGCATCACCAGCCACATGATGAAGCGATGCTTTGGAATTCCAAGCCTACCCCAGACCATTTTTGTCCAGTACTCCTCCCTAGTTGTAGGGGCCATCTGCTGGTAGCACATCTTGATGGAATACCTAGGCATGCTAGTTAGCTGAATCTCAGACATATGCCTTCTCATGATATCTTTTTTTTTGCAGATTTCTCTCCAGTACCAGCTATCACTCACCTTTGGTGAATAAGTCCACCAATTTTGCTCCTTTAGGTAAATGGAGTGAATCCATTTAACCCATAGGTTTTCCTTTTTAACTGCAATCATCCACACATGTTTTCCCATGGCCACCATATTCCACCTTTGACCATTAATAATCCCCAGACCCCCTTCTTTTTTTGCTTTACATAACTGCTTCTAAGCAACCTTCCCAGGACCCCTGGAATCTGCAGTACCACTCCAAAGGAAGCTCCTACATATGTTGTTGATTTGTTTGATAACAAGTCTTGGCAACACCATAATCTGAACCCAGTAAATCTGTAATGTCATCAAAACTGAGTTCACCAATGTTAACCTTCCTGCAAAAGACATGTTCCTTGAACTCCACACCTTGATTCTTGCACACATCTTTTCCACAATTTTCTCACACTCAGCAGCTGATATCTTCTTAGAGCATATAGGTATGCCTAAATATCTGAATGGGAAGGATCCTTTAGTGAAACCTGTCATATCCAATACCCTCTGTACCTCTGATGTCTGCATACCAGTACAATACACATCTTTTTTGGAGGGGCTACCTTGTAAACCAGTTGTATCAGAGAATAGTTTAAAGCCTTGCATCATCATGTGCACAGACTTAAACTCCCCTTTGCAACATAAGATTATGTCATCAACAAAGCAAAGGTGTGTCAATTTTGTATCTCTGCATTTAGGGTGAAATTTAAATCCTTCTTTCTCCCCAACAATCCTCAGGATCCTAGACAGATATTCAATACACAGAACAAACAACAGAGGTGAGAGTGGGTCCCCTTGCCTCAAGCCCCTTTTTCCTTAAAAAAAACCATGTAAAGATCCATTTATAGCTAAAGAAAACCTTGGGGTTCTCACACAAGCCATGATGAGCTTGACAAAATGCTATGAAAATTGTAACCCCACTAGCATTTCTTCAACAAAGTCCCATTCAACTGTATCATAAGCTTTTTGCAAATCAAGCTTAATGATACACCCTGCCAGAGCCTTCTTTCTTTCATATCCTTTTACTAAATCCTGACAAACCATTATATTATGGCCTATGTATCTGTTTTGCACAAAAGCTCCTTGGTTCTGAGCTATAATGTCAGGTAAAATGCTACTTAGTCTTGCACAAAGCACCTTTGATATACACTTATAAAGGGCATTGCAACAAGAAATAGGTCTAAAATCTTTCACACTCTCAGCACATTTACCCATGGGTATAAGAGTGATACTAGTAGCATTGATTTCTTTCAAAATCTGCCCTGTGTTAAGAAAATCTAAAACTGCATTACTGACCTCATCTCCTACTATCTCCCAAGCACCTTTGAAGAAAGAGCTTCCAAAACCATCTGGGCCAGGGGCCTTCCCACCATCAATAGCCCACATTGCAGCTTTGATTTCCTCCTTTGTGTAAACTGCATTTAGTTGCCCTTTCATTACATCATCAAGTAGAGGACCCTTGGCAACAAGTGACAGCTTAAGCTTTGTTCTATATTGCATCTTGGAACCAAGCAGGGACATGTAGTATTCCAGAAAAACATCAGGCACCTGAGCTGGATCAGTGGTCCAATTTCCATGCATATCTTTTATGGAACATATGGAATTATGTCTTTGTCTTTGCTTGATTACTTGATGAAAGTAACCAGTGTTCTCATCCCCCTCCTTCAACCACTCACTTTTAGCTTTTTGAGCTAAAAACTGCATATAAGCCTTGTGAGCACTAATATATGCATTTTGTGCTTCTTTCTCCTTATTGGCAAGCTCTACATTGCAAGGATCAGCATGTAATGCATCCTGAAGTCCTTCCATTACATGGTAAGCTTTTGAATCCTGGGCTTCAATATCTCCAAATCTCTCCCTATTTAACTTCTTAAGCTCCCCTTTAACTGCTTTCAGCTTCTTTACCACTGCATACATTCTAGTTCCCTTTTGGGCCCTAGGCCTGAGTAATGATCTCCATATACTGGGGATGAGATTGCCAAATTTTAAAGAACCTGAAAGGTTTCTTACCCCCCTGTAATATTATGGTAAACAAAATAGCAGGCCAATGATCAAAGTACCCCTCATTCCTGAAACATACTTCAGTAGTAGGGTATTTACAGTCCACATTTGATTCACCAGCACTCTATCTATTTTAGAGAATACCCTCCTACTGCCTTCTTGTTTATTGTTCCAAGTAAAAAAGTTACCACAATACTTAGCATCCTCAATTGCACATAAACTTATGCACTCTTGAAAATCCTTCATTTCCTGCAACCTTATTGCACTACCTATCCTTTCATCTGTATGTAACACACAGTTAAAGTCTCCCATGAGTATCCAAGGCCCCTGAATACTCCTAGCCAACATTCCCAAGTCCTTCCAGAGAGCCTTCCTCTCCTCTTGAGTGTTATGAGCATAGATAAAAGAACATTCAAATTCCTCACCATGCTTAGGAACCATTTTGCAGTGAATCAATTGACTGGAACTCTAGTGAGGACTAACCTGAAACTCCACAGGATTCCATGCAAGGATTATCCTTCCTCCTGGATGATGCATACTGTTGGAAGTGCACGCCCACCCCCCAAACAATTTTAAGTATAAGACTCCCAATATTGAGCCTTAACTTTTGTTTCAAGGAGACAAACTAGGCTGCATTTATTGTGTGACAGAAAGCATCCAATATCTCTCTGTTTATCAGCCCTATTTGCCCCCCTGACATTCCAACACAGCATTCTATCCATTCAAGTTAAGAGGCCTTCCACCTCCCTCTCCTAACTCAGCCCCTTGTTCTACCTCCTTCTTCTCCTTTTCCTGCACACCACCCTCTTCTGATCTCTCCTGTACCTCCAGAACCTTAAAAGAGTTGCTAACCACCACATCTGGACCCCTCTCCTTCCTAATTTTACCCTTTTGAATTACTCTGGATCCTCCTCCATTTCCTTCCTGCTGATCCCCTGATTGTGAACCTACCTTAGTAGCTTCCTTACCTCGAGTCTTCTCTCTCTGTGGTCTACCCAGCCTCTTCTTACATTCCTCAACCCCATGACCCAATAGATGGCAGTGAGAACACATAATTGGTCTCCATTCATAGCCAATTTTAACTTCCTTCATGATGCCATTTTCATCCAGAAATTTCACACCATCAGGTAGATTTTGTGAAATTGCTACTTCAATTTGCACTCGAGCAAATTGTAACTTGTCTCTGGTGATAGTAGCCTGATCTGCTTGGATGAATGTGCCAATAGACCCCCACACTTTTACTCAAACACTAGTTTCCCCATAATTTCAACTCCAGGTTCTTAAGCTGTATCCAAATAGGAACAACTTTAATCTCCTTCTTAAAGTCCACAATATCCTTATGCCATGGCTTACAAACTACAGGTTTCCTATCAAATGTAGGTCGATTTTCAGCTAGAATTTTGTCCCTCTTTTCCATAGAAGTAAACCGGACAATGAAAACTCCATGTTCTATGCTAGCTACCTTGTCGATACCCATATTCTTCCAAATTCGCCTAAAGAACCCCTCAATTACAGCTAATGGCGGATTCGCACCAATTACAGAACAAACAATGGATGAATTCCAATAATCCACTTCATCTTGAATATCATCCATCACAATTTGCACTACATCATTATTCAAATCACCAGAATTACAATCAGGATTCAAGATTGGCATTATTTGATTCTCCTTTGACGAATTTAATTTCCAGTTTTCATCACTGAGAGCCATGATGAACATGTACGATGATCCTCCGATTGATTCTTCATCACTTCTAAAGAAGCTTCCGGAGTAAGGATTTCACCATCCTTTGCCAAATCGTCAGATTCCACCTCCATTGCTGAAACCCCTAACAATTCATCCATGGATTTCGTCTTCTTCGCCATTGAATCAGAGGCAGGACCTTTCTGTTTATTCATCGCAGTTGGATTAGCAGGCGAACTCGAGCTTTTCGCTTTTCTTGCCATGGCGCCAAGCGCAGGATAAGGTATCCTACGCCAAGAGAAAATTTTAGAGCGCGCAAATTCGTTTTATCCGCTTCAAAGGTTAAAAACTAGATGATCTTTGAATTTATATTCAAATATTTTAGAAGGAGTTTGATCTTTTGATTCATGTTTTAAAAGGAGTGTTTTTGAATTATTATTATTTTTCCAAAGTTACCTCTTAAGCAAGTTATTTTATTTATGCCTTCATATGGCTAAATTTATAAGTAGTACTATTCTTTTTAAAGGAGGATTATTTCAGAAAGATTTTTATTAGTTATATGATCTTTTATGATCACAATTACAAAGAGGCAACGGCTTTTATTAGCAAGAATGGTAGCCATTATATTATTTATCCATGTACTTTTTCTATAAGTCATGTGGACAAGGTAGTAACCCCTCGTAATAGACTCGGTAAAGAATACTAAACTTGGGAGGTGTGCACACGTTAGCTAGGCAAGGTACCTAGGCAAGAAAAATGAGTTTTTATCAAGGTTATATACTTTATATTATACTTTATATACTTTATCAAGGTACCTAGACAAGTATTATCAAGTATCCAGAAAGGTTTTTTGAAATTAAATATTTCAAATGTTTAATTAAATAAAGTGTTTAATATTCCGCATATACATGTACTCACTATTTTTACTGACACGCTTTTGTTTTGTTTTATTTTATGGTTTTGTCACTGTGATGACCCTATTTAGGCTAGCAGATTTTACAGGTTGATATGATGCATACTTCATATGGGGGAGCTAGTGAGGAATCATAATTAGTCAACGAGTTGCTATTTTATTTTCTTTATTTCCATAGTTATATAGTTGTACAATAAAGTTTATATTAATAAAGAGAAGTTGTTTAAGTTATTTCCGCTGCATTAGTTAAAGTTCAGTTAGTAGTTAGTATTAAAGTCTTTAACGTTATCACGTGGCGGTAATACTCTCAAGTTTCTCACGGAGTTTTTATATTAAAATATATTTTCCAAAAGAGGGAAATTTGGGGGTGTTACAAAGTGGTATCAGTTTTCCAGGTTCTTTTTGAAAATAAAATAAACAGTCTATGAGAGTTTGGGTAGATCTAGGAAGGGCATATAAGCTAGAATTTCGCATTCTATTTGCATTTTTTTTGACATTTTATATTATGTGAAAAAAAAAACTACTTCTTTCTTTAAAGAAAATAGTTATGTTTTCAAGTATAAATATTTTCTGATTTATATTTTGAAGAACGGAATAAGTATGTGGATTTATTTTTCTGGAGAAAGTTTTGGCTAAGAAAAGAATTGGTACTTAAGTTATTGGCCGTTTGTGCCGCACCTCTCTTTCATGGGAACTCACTCGACTAATTATTCATACACTATGAACCTAGTACTCAAATAAACAACTCTTTTGGTCATATACATTTATATGTATTTTTCAAGAATATCAAACAATTTTTTTAATATAGGAATTTCAATTTTTTTTCGATTCATTTGAAATTATAGTTCAAATGTTATTTTTATTTTGACTATTATTTCAACATACAATCCGTATATATCTTATAAATCTATATATATTTATTCGAATTATAAAGCTGAAACTTTTTTTATAAAGTATTGATTTTTTTATGAATTGTTTAGTGTTTATTCTTCTATTTGTCATAGGATTATTTAAAATATATTTTAAGGAAGTTCTACTTATTGTCAAGTTAATTTGAAACATCTTTGTATTTTTCATCAGCAAAAGAAAAAGTTTATTATTTATTATAAGAATGGAGTTATTATTCTGTCTTTCATGATGTTATTAAGAAGCTACTTGCAAGTTATGAGATTACTATCTCTTACGATATTTTTTTTTTTGGCATGTATATTTTCTATGAGTTGAACTTGGTTTTTTTTTTAATGTGTTATATGACATGTATGCATGTGATCCTATTCATGCAAAGTGATTTATATACATTGTGTTGGCATGTATATTTTCTATGAGTTGAACTTGGTTTTTTTTTTAATGTGTTATATGACATCTATGCATGTGATCCTATTCATGCAAAGTGATTTATATACATTGTGTAAGACATCAATATGTTTATTTCTGTTGATTTATAAGTGTTAAGAGAACCTATGAGTTCAAAGTAAGCCTAATTGACTATTTTTTTTATTCATTAAAGGTGAAGATTGTTCTAATTTATTCCTTTGAAGGAAAGAAGTTTAGTAGTTATTTTTTTAGTAGGAGTGAAGAAGGCAATATATTATATTATGTGCTAAGAATTGTGAAATTAGTCATTTGAAGTTTTATGTAGTTGGATGATGTTTAATGCTTGGTGACATGAGTAAGGAAGAAATTGTTTTTCATAATTTGTGGAAGCAAAAAGTATGAGATGAATGGTTTATACCAGCTTGGAGGAATTATTAAGATATAGATAAGTTATATATTTTGTTTATGGATATAGTCAACACCGTCTTAGCAATGATATAGAGATAACTTTTGAAAGGTGACAAAATAAGGAATATTATGAGGACCTTATAGGTATATGAGATACTATGTATGAAGTTGGATTTAATTAAGGTATTTTCCCCTATGCTGAATCGCAAATATTCTAAAAGGAGTTATTGTTGTCATAATTAAGCAAAGAAAGTACGAAGTAGACCATATATTTGAAACTTTAGCAGGTCCCTTTAGATCATTTTGTTTTAGAGGTGAAGCAAGATAGATACTTGAATTCTCTAAATGTATTCTAAGTTGATTTTGGGGATTATTAAGTGTCAAGAGATGAGTATTATTTTTGGGAGTAGTCTTAAACTTTTGCTTGAATGATAGTGTATAATTGTTATTTTGGCAAAATGAAAGATAGAGTAAGGATTGGGTATATCTGTAACACCCCCAAATTTCTCTCTTTTGGCAAACTCTTTTTAATATAAAACTCCTTGAGAAACTTGAGAGTATTACCGCCACGTGATAACGTTAAAGGCTTTAATACTGACTACTAACTGAACTTGAAACTAATGCAGCGGAAATAACTGAACTAACTTCTCTTATTTAATATAAACTTTATTGTACAACTATATAACAATGAAAATAAAGAAAATAAAATAACAACTCCTTGACTAATTATGATTCCTCACTAGCTCCCCCATATGAAGTATGCATCAACCTGTAAATCTGCTCACCAAAAGGGTCATCACAGGGACAAAGCCATAAAACAAAACAAAACAAAATGCGTGTCAGTAAAAATACTGAGTACATGTATATGCGGAATATTAAACACTTTATTTGATTAAACTTTTGAAATATTTAATTTCAAAAAACCTTTCGGGATACTTGATAATACTTGTATAACATAACTTTTGAAATATTTAATTTCGAAAAACCTTTCTAGATACTTGATAATACTTGTATAATACAAAGTATATAACCTTAATAAAAATCCTTTTTCCTTGCCTAGGTACCTTGCCTAAAGTGTGCACACCCCCCAAGTTTAGTATTCCTTACTGAGTCTATTACGAGGGGAACTACCTTGTCCACATGACTTATACAAAAAGTACATGGGTAAATAATATAATGGCTACCGTTCTTGCTAATAAATAACAAGCCGTTGCCTTGGTAAATAATAATAGCTACCGTTCTTGCTAATAAATAACAAGCCGTGGCCTCTTTATAAATTGTGATCATAAAAGATCATATAACTACTAAAAATCCTTTGGGAATAATCCTCCTTTAAAAAGAATAATAATTCTTAAAACTTAGCCATATAAAGGCATAAATGAAATAACTTGCTCAAGGATTAACCTTTGAAAAATAATAATAGTTCAAAAACACTCCTTTTAAAATATTTAAACATGAATCAAAAGATCAAACTCCTTCTAAAGTATTTGAATATAAATTCAAAATAAAACTTTATAAATATATTAAATAAAAGACATAATTCAAAGTTCATAAAAAATTTATAAACATTCAAACATGTTCATATAAAACAGATGCAGTTCATAATGAACTCATAAAACATGTATTTCGATCCAAAATATTTTCCTAAAAACATGATACTATACTTGCAAAACAATTATTAAAGATCTACAAATACACGCACCTTGAATAATAATAACTATTATGGAGAAGAGAAAAGGTAGGCTAAGAGGGAGAGAGAGTTTAAACTTGAGAAAAGAGATTTATTTCTCAAATTTGGTGTGAAAAATATGATGGGTGGAGACCCCTATTTATACTAGTTGGAAAAGTAGAATCGGAATAGGATTAGGAAATTAAAAGATAGATTTAAGGAAAAGATAAACTAATCTAGTTAGGATATAACTAATATTTACACTTATCCAACAAAATTAGGAAAAGATATAAATTATCTAAGATAAAATAACTAAGATAAGAAAAATAACAAAAGTAACCAAAATTTCATCACTTCACACGCTGAACATAGCCGCATGATTCTTTGTTCTAAGAAAATTTTATTTTTCCTTTTTTTTTTTTTGAAATTTCTTTAAATTTTTTTTTTTTTTTTTAAAAATCTTTTGCAAACCTTTTTCCTTTTTTTTTTTTTTTTTTCTTTTCTTTTCTAAACCTTTTCTTTAAAACATTTTTAAAATTTTGCTACCAAAGTACTTAGGTTTTAAAACTAGTAAACTTGGCCCAATATGTATGCATTTGGGCTACAATTTATTTTTAAATACTCAAAATCTTTTATAAAAGCCTTTTTAATAAATAATAAGCCTTTTTAGTAAATAAAACCTTTTTTTAAAACTAAAACTTTTCTAAAAATATAAATATTAACTTACTAAAAAAATACGGAGTATTACAAACTACCCCCCTTAAAAGAAGTTTCGTCCTCGAAACTTGAAAAAGCAATAATAAGTAAAGCATGTAATTCACATATACACAAACTCTCTAAAAAATAAGTTGGCTCACATAATAACTCATAAAATAAGTCAAAAGTAGGTCAAAAATAGCATTTTAAGTTAAAAGCGCGAAACTCTATCGTATTCTACCCCTCTTAAAAGGAGTTACGCCCCCGTAACTCGCTAAGGCTTAAAACATGACTTAAAATTATTTACCAACTTTGTAATACAAAAACAATACAAAAATTGTTGTCGGAAATGTAATAGTAAAATCACTTTAGAGACAACACTTTCAAAAATAACTTTTAAACTTTAAAAAGAATAGCCTCTATTTCAAGGTATTAATAATATAAATAAATGCCTTCAATAATAAATCAACATAATAAAGAAAGTACTTGAATAAGTATAAAAGGGTATAGTTTATGACAAACTAAAAATTTTCTAAAACTTGAGTAGGAAAATTTTCCAAATTCTTGAAATAATAATAATTACATACTGATACTAAAGACAAGTTTTGTAGGAAAACTATTTGACCAAATACTAATATATTACCAAAATACTATAATATAGTGAGAATAAAAGAGCTTTATAAAACCTTTCGTAAGCTTGACTGGAAAATATAATATTCAAACAGCTTTTTCCTTTTGCTTGTAAAATACATTTGTTTTCTCCTCAAAATTTAATCAGCTTCATAAAACTCATGAAGGTCTCACAATGAATATCATAAAAAAAATTACCCCTGATCCTACTTTATTACAAATCGAAATCAAATCAATTCATCATTATTCACAAGCAAAACTTGTTAGTATATATACTAACACAGCATATACTTGAAGAAAAATAGACTTCCTTACTTATGTCCTCAAAACTAAAACTCCTCGAAATTCATCTTCAAATTTTTCTTAAAGTACCATAAATAATATTCCCTCAAAAATAAACAGTAGTCAACTAGGACTTGAGATAGTAAATAACCAATCTTTTCCTGAAAATTCATAAAATCTTCAATTAACTCCTTCATATAATACAACTCAATGCTTAAATCCATAATAAAAATATGATTATTCTTTCCAAAATCAAACCTTGATTGACTAGTTTCGTCCCTTTTTCTTTTTATTAAGCTCCAGATTCTCCCAAAAGAATATATTTCTTCTATTATTAGAGTCACTTATTATTTCAATAAGTGATATACCAATCCTTTAATCACTCTATCTTTCATATTGCCAAAACAACAATTATACACTATCCTTCAAGCAAAAGTACTTTAAGACTACTCCCAAAAATAATACTTCTCTTAACACCAATAATCCTCAAAATCAACTTAGAATACATTTAAGAATTCTAGTATCTTACTTCACCTTTAAAACAAAAAATGATCTAAAGGAACCTGCTAAAGTTTCAAATATGGTCTTACTTCGTACTTTCTTTGCTTAACTATAACAACGATAACTTCTTTGCGATTCAGCATAGGGGAAAATTCCTTAATTAAATCCAACTTCAAATATGGTATCTCATATACTTATAAGGTCCTCATAATATTCCTTATTTTGTCACCTTTCAAAGGTTATCTCTATATCATTGCTAAAATGGTGTTGACTATATCCATAAATAGAATATATAACTTATCTAAATCTTAATAATTCCTCCAAGCTGGTATAAACCATTGACCTCCTACTTGTTTTCACAAATTATGAAATTTCTCTTCCTTACTTATGTCATTAAACATAAAAGATCATCCAACTACATAAAACTTCAAAGACTATTTCACAATCTAGCACATAATTAATGTATTGCCTTCTTCACTCCTACTAAAAAAAATAACTACTAAACTTCTTTCCTTAAAGGAATAAACTAGAACAATTTTCACCCTTAATGAATCTCAAATAGTCAACTCGGCTTACTTTGAACTCATAGGTTCTCCTAACAGTTATGAATCAACAAAAATAAACATATTGATGCTTTACACAATGTATATAAATCACTTTGCATGAATTGGATCACATGCATACATGTCATATATAAGACATTAAAAACCAAGTTCTCTATAGAAAATATACATGTCAAAAAAAAAATATCGTAAGAGATAGTAATCTCACAACTTGCAAGTAGCTTTCTTAATAACATGTCATGAAAGACAAAATAATAACTCAATTCTTAAATATACAAAAACTCTTTCTTTTGCTTATGAAAAATACGAAGATTTTTCATATTAACTTGACAATAAGTCAAACTTCCTTAAAATATATTCAAAATAATAATATTACAAATAGAACAATGAACACTAAACAATACTTAGCTTAAAAAAAAACAATACTTTATAAAAAAAATTTAGCTATAAATAAATATATATAAATTTATAAGATAAATACGGATTGCATGTTGAATAATAGTCAAAATAAAAATACATTTGAACTATAATTTAAATGAATCAAAAAATATTTAAATTCTCCTATAAAAAAAAATGTTTGATATTCTTGAAAGAAAAAATAAAAATACATATATATGTATATGACCAAAATAGTTGTTTATTTGAGTACTAGGCTTAGTGAATGAATAATTAGTCGAGTGAGTTCCCAGGAAAGAGAGGTCGGCACAAACGGCCAACTTAAGTACCAAGTCTTTCCTTAGCCAGAACTTTCCTCAGAAAAATAAATCCACATACTTATTCCGTTCTTCAAAATATAAATCAGAAAATATTTATACTTGAAAATATAAGTATTTGCTTAAAAGAAAGAAGTATTTTTTTTTCCACATAATATAAAATGTAAAAAAAAATGCAAATAGAATGCGAAACTCTAGCTTATATGCCCTTCCTAGATCTACCCATACTCTCATTGACTGTTTATTTTATTTTCAAAAAAAGCACCTGGAAAACTGATACCACTTTGTAACACCCCCAAATTTCTCTCTTTTGGCAAACTCTTTTAATATAAAACTCCTTGAGAAACTTGAGAGTATTACCGCCACGTGATAACGTTAAAGGCTTTAATACTACTACTAACTGAACTTTAAACTAATGCAGCGGAAATAACTGAACTAACTTCTCTTTATTAATATAAACTTTATTGTACAACTATATAACAATGAAAATAAAGAAAATAAAATAACAACTCCTTGACTAATTATGATTCCTCACTAGCTCCCCCATATGAAGTATGCATCAACCTGTAAATCTGCTCACCAAAAGGGTCATCACAGGGACAAAGCCATAAAACAAAACAAAACAAAAGCGTGTCAGTAAAAATACTGAGTACATGTATATGCGGAATATTAAACACTTTATTTGATTAAACTTTTGAAATATTTAATTTCAAAAAACCTTTCGGATACTTGATAATACTTGTATAACATAACTTTTGAAATATTTAATTTCGAAAAACCTTTCTAGATACTTGATAATACTTGTATAATACAAAGTATATAACCTTAATAAAAATCCTTTTTCCTTGCCTAGGTACCTTGCCTAAAGTGTGCACACCCCCAAGTTTAGTATTCCTTACTGAGTCTATTACGAGGGGAACTACCTTGTCCACATGACTTATACAAAAAGTACATGGGTAAATAATATAATGGCTACCGTTCTTGCTAATAAATAACAAGCCGTTGCCTTGGTAAATAATAATAGCTACCGTTCTTGCTAATAAATAACAAGCCGTGGCCTCTTTATAAATTGTGATCATAAAAGATCATATAACTACTAAAAATCCTTTGGGAATAATCCTCCTTTAAAAAGAATAATAATTCTTAAAACTTAGCCATATAAAGGCATAAATGAAATAACTTGCTCAAGGATTAACCTTTGAAAAATAATAATAGTTCAAAAACACTCCTTTTAAAATATTTAAACATGAATCAAAAGATCAAACTCCTTCTAAGTATTTGAATATAAATTCAAAGATAAAACTTTATAAATATATTAAATAAAAGACATAATTCAAAGTTCATAAATAAAATTTATAAACATTCAAACATGTTCATATAAAACAGATGCAGTTCATAATAGAACTCATAAAACATGTATTTCGATCCAAAATATTTTCCTAAAAACATGATACTATACTTGCAAAACAATTATTAAAGATCTACAAATACACGCACCTTGAATAATAATAACTATTATGGAGAAGAGAAAGGTAGGCTAAGAGGGAGAGAGAGTTTAAACTTGAGAAAAGAGATTTATTTCTCAAATTTGGTGTGAAAAATATGATGGGTGGAGACCCCTATTTATACTAGTTGGAAAAGTAGAATCGGAATAGGATTAGGAAATTAAAAGATAGATTTAAGGAAAAGATAAACTAATCTAGTTAGGATATAACTAATATTTACACTTATCCAACTAAAATTAGGAAAAGATATAAATTATCTAAGACAAAATAACTAAGATAAGAAAAATAACAAAAGTAACCAAAATTTCATCACTTCACACGCTGAACATAGCCGCATGATATCTTTGTTCTAAGAAAATTTTATTTTTCCTTTTTTTTTTTTTGAAATTTCTTTAAATCTTTTTTTTTCTTTTAAAAATCTTTTGCAAACCTTTTCCTTTTTTTTTTTTTCTTTTCTTTTCTAAACCTTTTCTTTAAAACATTTTTAAAATTTTGCTACCAAAGTACTTAGGTTTTAAAACTAGTAAACTTAGGCCCAATATGTATGCATTTGGGCTACAATTTATTTTTAAATACTCAAAATCTTTTATAAAAGCCTTTTTAATAAATAATAAGCCTTTTTAGTAAATAAAACCTTTTTTTAAAACTAAAACTTTTCTAAAAATATAAATATTAACTTACTAAAAAAAGACGGAGTATTACAATATCACTTATTGAAATAAATAAGTGACTCTAATAATAGAAGAAATATATTCTTTTCGGAGAAATCTGGAGCTTAATTAATAAAAGAAAAAAAAGGGAAGAAACTAGTCAATCAAGGTTTGAGTTTGGAAAGAATAGTCGTATTTTTATATTATGGATTTAAGCATTGAGTTTATATTATGTGAAGAGATAATTTTATTGAAGTGAAGATTGTGTGAATTTTCAGGAAAAGATTGTTTATTTATCTCAAGTTATAGTTGAGTACTGTTTATTTTTAAGAGAATATTAATTGTGGTACTTTAAGAAAAATTGGAAGATGAGTTTTGAGGAGTTTTAGTTTTGAGGATCTAAAAGCCTATTTTTCTTCAAGCATATGTTGTGTTAGTATATATACTAACAAGTTTTACTTGTGAATAATGATGAATTGATTTGATTTTGATTGCGATTTGGGTTGCTTTATTTCTGCCCCCGCCCCTTTCCCGTACTCAAAAAGGGTAACAGGCACTGACGCCCCACACCATTGCGACAGGAGGGAGCGATTCCGGTTGCTTTATTTCTGCCCTCGCCCCTTTCTCGTACTCAAAAAGGCAGAGAAAGAGGGCACTTAGCTTCTATTCTCGGAACCGAGGTATATGAAGAATAGCTTTTAGGATCAAGGGTTATTTTTTTATGATATTCATTATGAGACCTTCATGAGTTATGTAAAGTTGATTAAACTTTTGAGAAGAAAACAAACGTATTTTACAAACAAAAAGGAAAAAGTTGTTTGAATATTGTATTTTTGAGTAAAGCTTACGAAAGGTTTTATAAAGTTCTTTTGTTCTCACTATATTATAGCATTATGAAAATATATTAGTATTTGCTCAAATAGTTTTCCTACAAAACTTGTCTTTAGTATCAGTATGTAATTCTTTATTATTCTAGAATTTGGAAAATTTTGGTACTCAAGTTTTAGAAAATCTTTAGTTTGTCATAAACTGTACCCTTTTGTACTTATTCAAATACCTTCTTTATTATGTTGATCTATTATTAAAAATAATTATTTCTATTATTAATACCTTGAATTAGAGGTTATTCTTTTTAAAGCTTAAAAGTTATTTTTGAAAGTGTTATTATCTCTCTAGTGATTTTATTATTACATTTTCAGCAACAATTCTTATATTGTTTGTGTTACAAAGTTGGTAAATGATTTTAAGTCAAGTTTTAAGCCTTAGCGAGTTACGGGGGCGTAACTCCTTTTAAAGGGGGTAGAATGTGATAGAGTTTCGCGCTTTTGAACTTAAAACGCTATGTTTGACCTAATTCTGACTTATTTTATAAGTTATTAAGTGAGCCAATTTACTTTAATAGAAAGAATTTGGTATATGTAAATTACTTGCTGTATTTCTTACTTGCTTGTTTCAAGTTTCGAGGACGAAACTTCTTTTAAGGGGGGTAGTCTGTAATACTCCGTATTTTTTAGTAAGTCAATATTTATATTTTTAGAAAGTTTTATTTTTAAAAAGGTTTTATTTACTAAAAAAGCTTATCATTTATTAGAAAGACTTTTATAAGAATGTTTTTGGGTATTTAAAACAAATTCTTGCCCAGATAGATTTTAGGCTTAACTTTTCTAAGTTTCAAATTCAAGTAGTTTGTTCAAAATAAAATATTTTAAAGAAAATTCAAAAAGGTTTGCAAAAAAGAAAAGAAGAAAAAAAAAGATTTTACAAAAAGAAAAAGGAAAAAAAACCCTCCGGCGCACATGTATTAATGCCAGGGAGTTGGGGGTGTAAGCGGACTACGAAAAGTCCAAAGTCCAATCCAGTCCAGTCCAAACTTGTCGGACTGGACTGGAGTCACTGGACTGAAATTTTTTCGGACTGGACTCGGACTCAAATTTTCGAGTCCAAATATTTTTGGACTGGATTTGGACTCATCCCTTTGGAGTCCAATAAGTCCAGTCCAGTCCAAAAATATTTTTATATATAATACATATTTAATACATATATAATGTATATATTAAAAAAATTGATACTATTTTTAAAATTTTGGAGTTTTCAACCTTCCCTCTCTAAATATTTCAACTGGCGCCAGAAAATTTTACTTGGCGCCAGACTGTTGCACTCAGCTCCATTTGTTAAATAAGTAAATTATACTAGCATTACTGCAATAGTAGGCTAAGCTAGTAGCCGATTAATTTTATCTCACTTCACTTCCTCAGTCCTTACTACTCACTTCCTATTACTCTTCATTTTCTTTCTACCTCGCTGTCTCGACTCTCGCATTCTCTATTTCTCCCTCAGATTAATTCTCAGTCTCTGTGCTTCCTCTCAACTTAGATCAAGGTAAGCATCTAATTCGTTTATTCATAGTAATTTACTTTAATTTAAGCTTTCAATCTAATTTGTGGATATTGATAATTGAATAAGATATCAAATGCTCAAGCATCTCAAAAACGTTGTGAATCATTGAATCTAAATCGGGAAAAGATATATAATATTCGGACTGGACTGGACTGGATTCGGACTCAAGAAAAAATTATCGGACTGGATCGGACTGGACTCAAAAAAATATTTGGATCGGACTTGGACTCAATTTCTCGAGTCCAAAAAACTTTGGACTGGATATGGATTTGGCAAAGTACAATCCAGTCCAATCCACTTACACCCCTACAGGGAGTCATATGTTTTATAAGTTTGTTATTTTTACTTTTTTTTATTATCTTTAATTATTTTACCTTCTATGATTATGTATAGGGGATAATCTATATCTTTTCCTAATCTTTGTTGGATAAGCGTAAATATTAGTTATATCTTAGCTAGATTTTAATTTCCGATTCTACTTATCCAACTAGTATAAATAGGGGTCTCCACCCATCATATTTTTCACACCAAATTTGAGAAATAAATCTCTTTTCTCAAGTTTAACTCTCTCTCTTTTAGCCTACCTTTCTCTTTCTCCCTAGTAATTATTAATTTTCAAGGTGCGTGTATTTGTAGATCTTTAATAATTGTTTTGCAAGTGTAGTATCGTGTTTTTAGGAAAATATTTTGGATTGAAATACATGTTTTGATGAGTTTTATTATGAACTGCATCTGTTTTATATGAGCATGTTTAGATTTGTATGAAAAAAATCAAATTTTCAAATACATTCAAGCGATTCATATAAAAATCATCCTTATAGCTACAACAAATCGTTAGACCGTCTCTCGGAAAAGGATAATGTATATTCCAGCAATGTGTGCGAGAGATGTACCACTAAACAAGATCTATTCAACAATCGTAGTTTTGATGAAGGAAAGCTTTACTTGATTCCATATTATGTATTTTTTAATTTAAATTTCATTTGTGGATGTCGTATGGCTTTTTATTAATGCATTGATTTGGTTTAAAAAAAACTAACAACTTACCAAAGGTGTAGTCTGAAACAAATGTAAATTTCTAATATAGAGTACTAAATTTCTTGGAAGCTAAATGTGCTGTGCATAAGCAACTAGTTGAGCAATGATGCTAGTAGTTAAATTTAGCTGAACACAATTGTCACCTTAGCTTAGATTAGTACTCGTAGAAGATAAATAACTTATGCAAATTAGTTTAAAAATTGAAGTCACAGAACTATTGTTGGAAATAATGCAAAGTGATGTGCAAAGAGGAGGAAGCAAGTTTTATTTTTTGTAAAATATAGTATTGTACCACATTGGTGATATACTTAAATTTGTGGGTTTTTACCAAGTAACTTGAAGTGCTTTCCCTTGTGTTGTGGGCTAAAAGGGCATCCCCGTCTGTTCGATTGTAATTGGAAAAATTTTCTTGTAACAAATAAATTGTTTCTCTTGTATACTCTATAGTTTTTAGGAAAATTTATCAGAAAAGACTTTTTAAAGTCAAATTTTGCAAAATGACCTTATAATTTTTTTTACCAAATTCATACCTTAAACTAAATTTATTTGCGAGATTAAACTATAACTTATATTCCAACCATTGACAAACATTTTCCGGTTTTGATTGAAGCATACAAGTCACGTGTTCATGTTTTTTCATCCCAATTCTTTGTTTTATTTTATTTCTTCTTTTATATTCATCCTTGGTTGAATTTGCAAATCAAGTAAGGGAAAAAAATAAGATTAAAACATAAAGAAGGTGTGTGCACTGCAGAGCAAAAAGAAGCACGTAACCTACACGCTATAGTCAACACCGAAAAATGTTAGTCAAAGGTCGAAATACGAGTTAAGATTTCATCTTGCAGAAGAAAAAAAATTGTTTAAGGTCTGAATTTGCCAAAAAAAACTTTGTTTAAGGTCTGAATTTGCCAAAAAAAATTAAAGGGATGTTTCTCGCAAAAACTAATTTTTGAAAGGTTTGTTCTGACAAATTTCTGGGCAAAACAGAGCGATTCAAATGAGCTCGCTTTGTATATACTTCATACAAGTACTATGAGCAATTCGAATAAGAATAAGATTAGTAATATGATATGTTGGGGGTAGGAGGGGTTAAGTACTTAACTTAGAAGTAATCAAGTATGGTCCGACTCGATCCGCCCGAAAAATGGGTGGGTTTGGGACTTTGGGTAAGCCTAAAAACACAATTTTTAGTTAATGTCCGAACTCGGTCCGATAAAACCCGAAAACCCCGCTTGGTCCGGCAAGCTCGACACTTTTTTGTGCGTTTGGGCATGAGATTTCATACTAAGGCCCGATCCGGCCGTTTTTTTAGTCACCTATAGGTTAAGTTGAAAATTGGATCTTTTGGGCCGGGTCTAATTTATTCGGGTCATGTTCGGATTAGCCTTGTTTAAGTCAATTTTCGGGTTTTGGTCCTGTTAACGGATTTGATCATTCTCGTATTTATTTTCAGCGTGCTTATCTTGATAAAATAATTTTGATGCAATATTTTAATAAAATAATAATTGTTGGACACATTAAGTATTATATCGGTCCACTTTAAAACTGGGTCTAGTAGATTATAGATATATTTTAGCGTTGATGAAAAAAGTTTGTCACGACCATGGCCTCGAAAAGATCCATCCATAATGGTAGGTTGACCCTAGATAATATTTCGAGTCAAACTTCTATATGTTTTGAAATTTCCAATGGTGACCTCGAACTTTTTGAGTTTTTCATTGGTGGCCTTGTGTTTTTTTTATTCCCACTAGTGACCTTCAATTATTGTTTTATTCCCAAATGTGACTGTACACAGTAAAAAACCATTAGTTTCGATAACTTTTCATTAGAATAAATGTCTCGGTTCGCGTGCTTGAAAATTATATAGGTTTGCATGCCGTAAATATTGCGTGGTTAAATATTTGGGCATCATTTTAGGCCTTAAGGGTCAAATTTGAAGTTTAAATTGGTTTTCATGCCTAAAAATTGGTCGACTAAGGAATTGAGTGTCATTTAATCCCTTGAAGATCAAATTTGATGTCAAAATATATTGACAAAAAATGACCGTTGGTTTGTGCCAAGACATTAGTTCTAATACAAAGTTAATGGAATTAACTGTTTTGTACTTTATAAGGTCACATTTGGAACTAGAACAATAATTAAGGGTTACCAATGAAAATTAAAAAATTGAGGGTCACCAATGGAAAACTCGAAAAGTTCAAAGTTACCATTGGAAATTTCCCTAAAATAATATATGTTGGACAATTAATTATTAGATCGGTTCAGGTCAAAATTGAGTCTAGTAGATTATAGATATTTTTTAGCGTTGATGAAAAAAAAGTTTGTCACGACCATGGTCTCGAAAATATCCATCCATAATGGTAGGTTGACCCTAGATAATATTTCGAGTCAAACTTCTATGTATTTTGAAGTTCGGTCTGAATTTGGCCAGAAAGCCCTACAAAACTCGGCCTAAACAATAAGATTTCAAATTGATTGTATTGAACTCAAAATAATATTGTATTGTAGTCCTAATGTTCCATAATAACTTTGAGATTTGTTTATTTTTCAACCTTTTGAAAACCTTAAATGATTTTTCACCGCCAAGTATTTTTTTTTGAACAACACCACACCATCAATTAAAAAAACCATGAAATTTGGTAATCATCACTTCTTAGCATTCTCCCCCTAAACTTCACCTTCACCTACTCAATTCCTTTTTTAATAATTTTTTCATGACAGAAATTATTAAATAATGGTAAATTTCAAATTTACTTTTTTAGTTTCTAGTATAATATTCTAAATTTCAAATACAAGTATAAATTTGCTCCAAAATTCATTTTAAAAGCTTATTACTAAAACACCTTTTAAAGAATATTTATTTAGTAAAATTAATTACTAAAATATTTAAATAATTGTGCAAATAAGTTCTAAAAATGTGAAATACTATAGCGTAACTCAAAGTTGACATGAAAGTTCGATAACACCTGGCTAAAAGTCTGAAACAATAAAATTACAAGTGAAGTGGTGAACTGAATTGAGCTCAAGAATAACATTGTACTCTATAATCACAAATTATTAGAATACGCGATATAATTTAACATAAAATTAGACAAACTCAAGCCTACATTTTTTAAACAATCTCATTCATCGCACTCTAACCCAACGCTATCTCTAGACATTTCGCGCCAACTTAGTCGTCCCTTCTCTTCTCCTTCCTTTGTTTCCCTTTGAATCTCGAACTACAATGAATAATTTCATAAATAAACCCGACAGTCTCACCAAATGGATCAAACTAGTTAGTAAAGAGATTAAACTAGTTACTGAAGAGATTAAACTAGTCATTAAATGGATTAAAGAATGTGAAAACTAAGGGTCTGTTCTTCCCAACTTATTTTCAGTTCAGCTCCGATCCATTCTTTTATAATCATTTTGTTAAACATTATTATTATGCTGGTCTAATTTATTTTATTAATTACTCTTATTATTATTATTATTATTATTATTATTATTATTATTATTATTATAATTTATTTTTATATCATTATTATTAAGTATTATTATTATTAATTCTCTATATTATTTTGTTTATTATAACTTTACAGATTATTATTAGGAGGAACATGGTTTAGGTCAAAAGCACAAATAAACCCACGTTTTTTAGCCCATAAACCAATTAAATCTTGTTAAAATAGTTTATGATGCAATTTTGCACGGCCCGACCCAATCATTATTTTTATTACTAAGTATTATTATATTATTAAATCTCATTATTAAAATAGTAATATTAATTTACTTCTTAGATATTATTGTTATTATATAATCATCATCAAGTATTAATATATTAATACAAATAATGTAAAATAATAATTATTAATTATCATTATTATCATTAATTATTACTATTTAATTTATGATTATTAATATTAATTACTTATTTATAATTATCATTTAAAAATATCCAAAATACTATTGTTATCATTCATTATTAATTATTCATTATTTCCGTCAAAAAAAATTATTCATTATTATTACTTATCATTATAATTATCATTATTAATTACTTATTTATAATTATCATTTAAAAATATCCAAAATACTATTGTTATCATTCATTATTAATTATTTCCGTCAAAAAAAATATATTCATTATTATTACTTATCATTATGATTTTTATTTAATATTCATATTATTATTGTTTAAATATTATTATTTATATATTTATTACATTCAATTTGATTTAATTCAATTTCATTCAGTTCAGTTCAGTTCAGTTCAGCTTAGTTCAGTTCAGCTCAGTTTAGCTCAGTTCAGCTCAGTTTAGCTCAGTTGTTTTATGCCGAAGAGAACGTGCCCTAAATGGATTAAACTGGTCACTAAATAAATTAAACTAGTCACTATAGATGCAAAGATGGTCTGATAATTTCTCACTATTGAGTTTGGACCATTGCCTAATTTTAAATTTAAAAGTAGGCGGTCTCTTACAAGATTAACTGCTCTATAATTATTATTTTTTGAAAGAAAAAAAAAAAAAAGATAATTAACATATAAGTAAAAAAAATTAAAACCATATATAAGCAATACTTTAAGAATAATAATAATATTGTTAACTTTAATAATACTAATGTTTTTTTATTTATTTAATGGTAATCAATTAGGCCCTTAAATTTCGTCTGAAATAAAAAAGAAAGATAATTAATTAAAATAATAAGAAAAAATGTTGTTATTTAAAACCCTTTTCTAAATTCCTTTTTCTAAATTGGTATAAAAACGCTTTTCTGAATCGAAGTAGGGAAGTCTCATATCATATGTCATATTAGTAGATTAAGTAGAAACCCATAAAAACTAGCCGTTGCAACTCTACAATATTTTGTTAATCTTCTTTCTTCTATTCTTCTGCAATTAGAAAAAAAATCCCCATTTTCATCTTCTTTGTTCATCTTGTTCAGATTAAGTAGAGACCCATAAAAATTAGCCGTTGCAACTTTACACGATTTTGTTAATCTTATTCCTTCTATTCTTCTGCAATTAGAAAAAAATTCCCCATTTTCATCATCTTCTTCATCTTGTTCAAGAAAGAATTTCCATGGATACTTATACAATTCAAAGGATGAAATTGCTTGTATGTATGAGAGATTGCATTGCAAATGCAGATTTTGAAAATTTTGTTGAAGAACTAACGAATTTAAGGGTACAAAGATCAAATTTAACGGAGCAAATTATGGCGCTCCGTCATGTTCATCCGTTCATTGAAGAAAATCTTAATGATCTAACAGCCATGTCTGCAGATTTGTCGAGGGTTATTGCTAGAATTGCGGTATTAGAGAGAAACCCAAATGGAAATCAAGACTTAGCCGGTCAAATCCGTGCTTTGTTCTTGTGCCATCTTATGGGTGCACCACTCTTGGAGGTTGATACTGTTGGAACTGCAGACATAGCAAGAAACCTGCATGAAAGCTACGGTTGGAGTGGTAGCGCTTGCATGAATGGGGAAATTCCGATGGAGCTTCGTAACGAAATTATTCAACAACTCGGTAACGTACCTCATAGAATTTATCACATGGTACTCGGAGTACCGATGTTTGGCGATGATGATTAGCAAGGTTTGCGAATGTTGTTAATATAGTTAGGTTGTTAACGATGTTACATCCTCTGTGACACTGTTTTTGTTTCCAAATCTATGCTACCTAGGATATACTTTACTTGTTAATACAGTTGTTAATGGTGTCACAGTGACACTCACTCTTTTGCATAAATCATGCCAAAATGTAAAGACTTGTTAATATTGTACATCCCTGTGACACTGTTTTTGTTTCCAAATCTATGCTACCTAGGATATACTTTTGTTAATAATACAGTTGTTAATGGTGTCACATTTTCTATGACACTCACTCTTTGCATAAATCATGCCAAAATGTAAAGACTTGTTAATATTGTTACATCCCTGTGACACTGTTTTTGTATCCAAATCTATGCTACCTAGGATATACTTTACTTGTTAATACAGTTGTTAATGGTGTCACATACTCACATTTCCTATGATTCACTCACTCTTTGCATAAATCATGCCAAAATGTAAAGACTTGTTAATCTTGTTATCTTTTTCAGCATCCAAGGACCCAGAACTCTTCGTTTCATGAGCTTAATTCCTTACTCAATATATAGAATATAGGAGTACTAGGAATCAACGCCAAAGCAGCATCATCATCATTTTTATAATTGTTACTATACTTTCTATAATTAGTAACATGACTTTGATGAGATGATTCACCTAAAAAGTAGCTCGAGGAATGACTACGATGAGGTGGACTCAAACTAGTATTACTATTGTATGTGCATTTATCATAGTACTAGTACCGGCGTCGACATCGGCGATATCGGCTGAGCTATTTCTTCCAGAGGTGGTGAGATCACCGTGCTTAACAACGGTGGTCGAGGGAGGTTTTTTTCGCGGTAGGATGAAGAAAGCCTAGGAGTGAAAGGGAGCTCAGAAATGCAAGGTGCTCTATGAGTATTAATATTATTATATAGGAATTTAAACGAGTTACTGGGATTTTGTAGTGTTTTTAACCATGAAACGTTGGTCTGAAAGAGTTTTGATTTTGTAAGGCAAGGGCTGACTGCTGACTGCTGACTGCTGACTGCTGACTGCTGAGAGGAGGTGTTTGTTATGGCTTTTAAAGGCTGGAAAACAGAGAAATAGTGGTTTAAATTGAAATGTTGACTAGAGAATTTGTGTGACGACAAGTTAAGTATACAAAATAGGGGACTCTCTATACTTGCAAAATGTGGGGAAATGAAGTGGTGTTTTGGAGGGAAGAAGAAGAACTAAGGAAGAGAGAGAAAATATTAATTGCAGTAAAGAGAAGAAGAAGAAGAAAGGGATGAAGTTCCATGGAGGATGATGATGGCAATTGGCAGCTGGGAAAGAGGTTTGATAAGAGTGGACTTAAGTTGACAGAATCCAGTTGAAAATATTAATTAAGGAACTAAACTGTTTTGGTTTAATCAAGGCAATAATGAGCCTGAGCGCCGAGGGGACTCAATTCTTTACAAGAATTCTTTGTTTTCTTTTATTTCTTCTTTTAAATTCATCCTTGGTTGAAGTTGCAAATTAAGTAAGGGAAAAAAATAAGATTAAAATAGAAAGAAGGTGTGTGCACTGTAGAGCAAAAAGAAGCACATAACCTACACGCTATAGTCAACACCGAAAAATGTTAGTCAAAGGTCGAAAAACGAGTTAAGATTTCATCTTGAAAAAAAAATTTTTGTTTAAGGTCTGAATTTGCCAAAAATAAATTAAAAGGATGCTTCTCGCAAGTCGCAACAACTAATTTTTAAAAGGTTTGTTCTGACAAATTTTCCAAGTTTTTATTTAAAATATTATGGATAAAATATTATTTAAATACTACATATTACTATAATGCAATTAATTAAATTTTATCTTTAATACTAGTATAAAATGTTTCATCAAAGTGATATATGTCCTCATACTGTAATTTTTTTAGCATTTGCATACATGTCTTTCTTCAAGTTCAACCATTGTAATATGGGAGTTGCAACCACTTCAAAATTGTCAAAACAGAGAAGTGTTTCACCTAGATAAACAGAGACTACTTCAAAATGATTAATTTCATTATACTTTCAGATGCAAATTATGTGCATTTGGAGGATTAGAGACTAGAGAGCAAAATGTACCATCTCATTGCGATAAATTATGATTCCTAAGGTCCTGGGTAAATACCAGACAGATTTTCTAGTATAATACAAAATTATTCCCAAACGACATGAGGTACACCTCAGTGGCTCAGTCACATAAATATTCTGAAGCATAAAACGACTCAGAGCATCCCATCACAGAATCACCACATCAACACCTCTTCGAATTTGAATTTGCTTCGCAAGTAGCTCAGCATGACGTCTCGCGATTTCCAATTTATCCCTATATTTACTGCTATACACTCTAGTTCGTGGCTTTCTTACATACAGGGATGGATGAGGATCAAAAATAAACTTGTTAACCACGGGAACGTGCCATGTTAGAAAAAGTGCAAGCTCGGAAGCAAAAGCACACCCACCATAGCCAACATACTCTACAGTCTTAAGGTGCTGATGGGAACGTATTGCTTTAACTTGAGCATCCTTCGGGGGTAAATTTGGCGATTCTATCCAGCTCCTATGCAGGCATAGCTGCAAGGCAACATAAATTCATGTCAATACTTCCTGCCATGCCAACTTTAGAGAAAAAAGTGCATTACTCAAACGAGTTATAAAAAGCAGGACATAAAACTCAAAATTATCTTTTGGAAACTAATGATATATTTCTTTAGCTTAATAGCCCTCAATAAATAACAACATTCTTCTCCCTACTTGGCCACTTGTATCTGATATAGGCTGCCATGAGATTGTGTTCATGAGTTTATCTTATAAAAACATCAACTGGAAACGCAGATGGTGGTTTTGACTTTTGAAAGGCCAAAGAGGTAAAAGCAAAACCCACCTTGTTTCATTTTGCAAAATTTATGACAGGATACAATGATCAAGTATTGATCTTGGAAAGCTAAGGAAAAATTCTTGTCAAAGTGTAGAGTGGAGAATGTACTCGCAATTCGCAAAAGAGTCTACAATACCAGGTTTTGTTGATGAAGATATCAACTGCTTAAAGCAAAGCGATCCAATTCACATCATACTTGAGAGAGTTGACACCATTTAATAAAAAAAAACAGCAAAAATAGTAATAATAGATCATATTTATATAAATTATATGAGGATGCATCCTACCTTCAATTTAAATGTATGCAACAGAGGACATGCCTCAATCAAGGAGGTCAAGGAAAAAGAGTTGTAATCAGTTTGGGAATAAAAAATCTCCAGTTGCTTAACATTAGCAAAGGTTGGAAATCCACTAGATGCTGAGCGTACCTACAAAATTAGAATGGATCAAAACCATTTGGAATATACTTGTCCTATGCATCCTAATAACCATTATAACCTATGTTACTCAGACTAGTCATTTCACCTCAAATACCCTATTGACCATGATTGACATGATAATTTGAATATAAGTAACATAAATTACACCCAATTAGCAACATAAGAAGTATTATAGCAAGCAACTAACCTGACACCACTCGATTGAGAGTTTTTCAAGTTGAGAAGAGAAACCAGATAGGATGCCCAAATTACGGAAAATGTGACGGCAATGTGGCCCTCCAAAAGCAGCATCCACCAGTGATGTAACGTTACGATACTCCACATCAATTATAGACTCAAAAAATACAAAAGAAGTAAGATTTGGAGCAAATATATGGAGTGCTTGAATGTTGAGAGGTCTGAAGCACCAAAAAATCTCCAAGTATTTGAGTTTAAGGGATGAGACAACAAGTTTTTGGTGTTTAGAAGGGATGTCAGACCTGGTCTTGCAGCTATGAAGCGATAGACGCTGAAGATTAACACAATTAGATACTACCCATTCAAGTAGAGGTCCATCTATAGACACTGAACTTAAGTGGAGCGATTCAAGTGTAGTGTTCACAATCATGGCAGGGTTGGTAGAAAAAATGTTAGAAAAATGGATCCTTGAACAACCTCCCTCCAAATTGATCTCCAAATTGCGAACCTCTTTACTGAAGGAAAATTTGAGCCAATTGTTAATAACAGCAGCATAAAAAATGCTCAAGGGAAAGTGTATTCTGAAGCTATTAAGATATGGAGCTCCATTTGCATTTATAACCTGGTTAACACATTTAACATAATTATCCATTTCGGGTAGCGCATAGCTTGTATATTTTAGAGTCATTGCAATAGCAGTGGTTTCGGGGTTGTCGAAATCTAGATCCATGAGGTGAGTCCAAACATGTCTCCACCTCTTGGAAAGAAGGCTACTTCTTCCTGCTGTTTTAATATCCACTAAGGACAACATGAAGATCAAAACATCATCAGGTAAGCCACTAATCAAATCCAGATTCCCACTCTCATCATCTTCATTTAGATCTTTATTGAGATCTATGTTCAACTGCCAATAAAGTCAAGAACATTTCTTTTGTAAATAATAAAAAACAAAATGAGTAATTCAAAGTTTCTCTTATTGATAAGATACGGATGTTCACATCACATGTACTCAAATGGTAAACTTGTAAATAAATTGCCTAAAATTTACAAATTTCATGGTAAAATGTAAAATTTCACTCCCTAAAATGTGCATTGTTCATGGCAGAAACGCTAAGAACAGTGCAATTATATTAAATTACAAATTTACCATTCGAGAAACATATTTCACTTATCAATAAGAGGTTCAATTTAATTTCCTAACAAAGTAAATATAAGAGGTTCAAAACACTCACTTTTCTTTTCTGCTTCTGTTTGGGGGCATGGGTTGTTGCTCTAATTTCATAGTTCAATTCTAACATTACAGGGTTCTGCAACACATTAGCAACCAAATTTCATTCGCATAAATAATTTTAGGGATATTTGATTCATTTATCAAATTAGGGCAGGCTCAACATTTTATTTTCTAGCAACATAATCGCTGATTATGATCTTTCATATAATCTTAGTAATTAGAACAAATAGTTCAAATTTTCGAACCCTAAACTTATTACACTGACAATTATATTAAATTCAATCAAATTATATTAGATCAACGGTAAACCCTAGATTGTGAATTGACGTGATATTTTCAAGAAGAAACAACAAACTACCTCAGACGCTGCTTCAATTGGGGATACCAGTATTAGAAGGCGCTTCAATGTAGAAGCTGTAATGGAGAACTGAGAAACAGAGCAAGAGGAGGTCGAGGAGGTCGAGGAGGAGGAGGAGGAGGAGGCGGCTATTTTTAAACACAAAACGATTATGAAAAAACACATCTTTTCTAGATACAAAAATTAAAGGAAAAATAGCCTGTGATAATCCAACATTTTACCGGTCCGCTCAAAATAGTCCCAACTTTAAATTATTATATAATAAATCGTATATTGGGTATTAACTTATGATGGACCATACCCATGGGGCATGGGCAACCTGAGAAACAGGTTAGTAATTAGAACCAATAGTTCAAATTTTCGAACCCTAAACAACTCAGTTGACACCTTTTAATAAAAAAAGGGCAAAAATACGTGCTACGCGTGCGCATGGCTAGAGATAACCAAATTGACACCAGTGTGGGTCAAATGGCCTATAATTCCTTGTTATTATAAGAATTGTCAATTTTTGTCACGAAAAGTACATTATTTTTCATTGTGGTAACTTATTTTTTATCTAATACTCCATATATTACTACTTTTAATTTCATCCAAGAAAATATATATCATCCCCCCCCCCCCTCCCCAACATTTTTCTTTTTTCATATGGTCATATTCCCCATGTTAGTCCTATATTTTGCAAGTGAATCATCTTTAGACTATCAAGGTGGCAAATTATTATATTCTCAAAAACCTTTATCTCTCTATATATAATACTAAAGCTTAAAAAAATAATATTTTTTTCAAATGGAACACTAAACAAGTTAAACATAAGTAACATATTGTACAAAGATGCTTTGACAATACTAAATCTGATGTTTGAACATTCCATCTTTGACAATACTAAGGGTCTGTTCTCTTCGGCATAAAACAGCTGAACTGAACTGAACTGAACTTATTGGAGCTGAATTGAACTGGACTGAACTGAACTGAACTTATTGGAGCTGAACTGAACTGCACTGAACTTATTGGAGCTGAACTGAATTGAATTGAATTGAATTAAATTAAACTAAATTGAATGTAATAAGGGCCTGTTCTCTTCGGCATAAAAACAACTGAACTGAACTTTACTTATTGGAGCTGAACTAAACTAAACTGAACTTATTGGAGCTGAACTGAACTGAACTGAACTAAACTGAATTGAATTGAATTGAATTGAATTGAATTGAATTAAATTGAATGTAATAAATATATAAATAATATTTTTAACAATAATAATATGAATATTAAATAATAATTAAAATGATAAGTAATAATAATGTATAATAATAATAGTATTTTGGATATTTTTAAATGATAGTTATAAATAAATAATATTAATAATCATAATTATTAATAATAATAATTAATGATAATAATGATAATTAATAATAATTATTTTATGTTATTTGTATTAATATATTAATACTTGATGATGATATATAATAACAATAATATCTAAGAAGTAAATTAATATTGCTATTTTAATAATTAGATTTAATAATATAAAAATATTTAGTAATAAAAATAATGATTGGGTTGGACCGCGAAAATTACATCATAAAACGTCTTGACGCGATTTGATTGGTTTATGGGCTAAAAAAGTGGGTTTATTTGTGCTTTGACCTAAACCATATTCCTCCTAATAATAATAGTAATAATAATGAGTAAAGATATAATAAACAAAATAATATATAGAAACAATAATAATAATAATAATAATAATAATAATAATAATACTTAATAGTAATGATATATATTTAAATAATAATAATAATAAGAGTAATTAGTAAAATAAATTATTCCAACATAATAATAATATTTAACAAAATGGTTACAAAAGAATGAAGCTGAACTGAACTGAACTGAACTGAACTTATTGGAGCTGAACTGAACTGAACTGAACTTATTGGAGCTGGACTGAACTGAAAATAAGCTGGGGAGAACAGGCCCTAAATATATAAATAATATTTTAAACAATAATAATATGAATATTAAATAATAATTATAATGATAAGTAATAATAATGAATAATAATAATAATAATAATAATAATAGTATTTTGGATATTTTAAAATGATAGTTATAAATAAATAATATTAATAATCATAAATTAATAATAATAATTAATGATAATAATGATAATTAATAATAATTATTTTATATTATTTGTATTGATTAATATTACTGATGATGATATATAATAACAATAATATCTAAAAAGTAAATTAATATTATTATTTTAATAATTAGATTTAATAATATAAAAATATTTAGTAATAAAAATAATGATTGGGTTGGACCGCGAAAATTACATCATAAAACGTCTTGACTCAATTTGATTGGTTTATGGGCTAAAAAAAGTGGGTTTATTTGTGCTTTGACCTAAACTATGTTCCTCCTAATAATAATAGTAATAATAATGAGTAAAGCTATAATAAAAAAATAATATATGGAAACAACAACAATAATAATAATAATACTTAATAATAATGATATATATTTAAATAATAATAATAATAATGATAATAATAATAATAATAATATAATAATAATAATAATAATAATAATAATAATAATAATAATAAGAGTAATTAGTAAAATAAACTACCAACATAATAATAATATTTAACAAAATGGTTATAAAAGAATGGAGCTGAACTGAACTGAACTGAACTGAACTTATTGGAGTTGAACTGAACTGAACTGAACTAAACTTATTGGAGCTGAACTGAACTTATTAGAGCTGAACTGAACTGAAAATAAGCTGGGAGAACAGGCCCTAAATTCGATATTTGAACATTCCATCTTTACACTTAAATCATGATTTATATATCTATAATAATTTCATGGTCAGACATTACATGATCATTTGGGTGGATATAAATAGAGTATACGAAGATAAATCATTCATCCATATAAGTCAGTAATCTACCAGCACGTTACAATAGGTTTGATACCCTCGTAGATTTGGCGATGCAATTTTCACATAGCTTGAGATAGGTAGGTATCTTACAGGATATCCAGACGTAATCCTCTGTAACTTGCATAAAAAAGATGTTCCAAAGAAATATTAGTACTAAAATGTTATAGGATGTTAAATATAACATGAATAAAATAATAAATAAATAAAAACAAAAGCATACTTGTAGTTTAGGAGGAAGTAATGAATGAAGGTATAAATTTCAAGGGCAGATGCATCCCAAGCACGTGCTTACTTCCTGCTCCAGAAGGTAAAAGCCTTACTCTTGTTTTTGGACGTTACAATCTTCAACAATCACTTTGCGAGTTTAGAGTTGAGTCAATAACAGTAGCACTTATTACATCCCATCTCGAAGGATTATATTCTTTAGAATTCAAGTACTCGTCTGAAACTCGGTGAGCACTTTTAAGCCATGGCAATATCCTTCAACCTAAAGTTCTTTCGAGATGTCAAAGTCTGTATTACTACTTATGTTGTCATCAAATACCCACTTATCAAATTCCTCATGAGCCGCATATTCAAACTTAATCTTTCATTACTTTTTTAGATCTTAAAATTTTGTACTTGCATTCATCCTGCAAAAAAAAAAATGAGGTGAGCAATATTTCAGAGGGGGTAAGGGTCTGTTCTCTTCGGCATAAAACAATTGAACTGAACTGAACTGAACTGAACTTGTTGGAGCTGAACTGAACTGAACTTGTTGGAGCTGAACTGAACTGAACTGAATTGAATTGAATAGAATTAAATTAAATTGAATTAAATTGAATGTAATAAATATATAAACAATATTTTATACAATAATAATATGAATATTAAATAATAATTATAATGATAAGTAATAATAATGAATAATAATAATAATAATAATAGTATTTTGGATATTTATAAATGATAGTTATAAATAAATAACATTAATAATCATAAATTAATAATAATAATAATAATTAATGATAATAATGATAATTAATAATTATTATTTTATATTATTTGTATTAATATATTAATACTTGATGATGATATATAATAACAATAATATCTAAGAAGTAAATTAATATTACTATTTCAATAATTATATTTAATAATATAAAAATATTTAGTAATAAAAATAAGGGAAAATTCCTCAGATACTCCTAAGGTTTGGCATAATTCCCAAATTACCCCCCACATTTGGGGAATTCCTCATATACCCCCGAGGTTTGTGTTTGTGCTCAAGATACCCTTACTATGGATGGAAACCTAACGCCATTAGGTTTTCCTCTCCTTCTCCACCCATCATCCTCCATTGATGAACATGGAAGCTTTCTCTCTCCTCCCAACCCACTCTAAAGCCCTAACCACCCAACCCCCACCACTTCCCCTTCCTCCCACCCCTCCCCCAACCCCGCATCCCCCACCCCCTGCCAGTCGCAACCCCCATTTTCGCAATCTCTCTCTCTCCTCTGTTATTTCCCAAATCCCAAATCTCCGACTGAAGAAGATCGATTTCGCCACTGCTCATTAACCAAAGTGAACTGGTCATCGATTCGACTAGGTGGGGAAGGGGTGGGGTCGATTTCGACGGGGTTCTGGGCATCGATTTCGAGGGGATGGGGTGGGGGAGGGGTGGGGTTCTCGTGACGGGGTGGGGGAGGGGGGCAAGCTGCAGGGGTGGGGGGAGGGGGCTGCTGGGGTGGTGGGAGGTGGGGGAGGGGGCTTGCGGGGGTAGGGGTGGGGGAAGGGGAGGTGGTGGGGTTGGGTGGTTAGGGCTTTAGAGTGGGGTGGGAGGAGAGAGAAAGCTTCCATGTTCATCAATGGAGGATGATGGGTGGAGAGAGAAAAAGAAATTGGAAGAATGAGAGGAAAACCTAACGGCGTTAGGTTTTCATCCATAGTACGGGTATCTTGAGCACAAACACAAACCTCGGGGGTATCTGAGGAATTTCCCAAATGTGGTGGGTAATTTGGGAATTACGCCAAACCTCAGGGGTACCTGAGAAATTTTCCCTAAAAATAATGATTGGGTTGGACAGCGAAAATTACATCATAAACCGTCTTGACGCGATTTGATTGGTTTATGGGCTAAAAAAAGTGGGTTTATTTGTGTTTTGATCTAAACCATGTTCCTCATAATAATAGTAATAATAATGAATAAAGCTATAATAAACAAAATAATATATAGAAACAACAACAATAACAACAACAATAACAACAACAATAACAATAACAATAACAATAACAATAACAATAACAATAACAATAATAAGAGTAAGAGTAATTAGTAAAAATAAATTATACCAACATAATAATAATATTTAACAAAATGGTTATAAAAGAATGAAGTTAAACTGAACTGATTGGAGCTGAACTGAATTGAACTGAATTGAAAATAAGATGGGGAGAACAGGCCTTAAGTCGTTAAAAGTGATTGATGGTTGGTGAAGCTGCATGGTACTTAACTACTTATGTTTTGTGGTGAGTAATACAGCCGCCAAACATATTATAGTATTTTGCTACGAGGAGGTGAGTAGATCACACGAGATAGTATGCTAACTCATAAGGTTAGAACAAGATATACATATACACTTAGTGTAAACATAATTATCTTGGAGTACTTCACATAAATTAGCTGAATTGCCAAAAAAAAGTTTTCCAATTATAATACATGCTGAACTGCCGGGTTGCTTTAGCAATAAGGTAACCTATTCCTCTTCTCGTTCTGAAAATATAGCAGAGAAGCCAAAATTATCAACTCGGTCATGTTCCCTACTACTACTAAACTATCCCCTATCCGTTTTTTCACTAAAAAAATCCCAACTAATAAACTATCTATCCATTATCGCCACAAAAAACCCCTTCTACAAGATCACGTCTGAGCTTCTCGACAATGGGGTCACTTGGCAACCTCATCATGGGGCTAAACTACGATGATGAAAAAATTGCCTTCATCTTACGGGTTGCCCTTTAATGGAGCCAATTCTTTATCTTGCTCGTCTGTAGGAGGCAGGGATTTTTGAATGTTTTCCCTCAAGAAGCTTTTTGCATATAGTGAACCGAAGACAATAACCTGGTGCAAATAGTATGCATTATTAAACAATCTTACTGCAATTTTGGACAAAAGTACCAAAAGGACAAGGGTCTTACTGCTCCAATCCATTGCAATGGGCTTAAAGGATGAGCAAACCATAGGCATGAGAGCAGGATGCTGATAAGCTGCATTTATAGAGGACACTTGTTTCAGCAAGTTACTCATTGTAACAACAATTACAAAGAAACAAAAAACGTAACGTATAGAGCAAAACTCACCTGTCTTGTAGTCATTATGGTTGCAAATGTGAGAGCACCAAAGGTCCGAATTGTATAAGAAATGAAGAACTGACTAGCAGTAGCTACCTGTACAAGCTCCAAATATATATCACAATGATGCACCACCTTATTATATAAAAAATTAAGACATGCTGCAAATTGGATTTCCCAAGATTGACATTATAAAAGATATGGATCTTACAATTGAAAGTAATACAATATCGTATAAACAATCGTTGTGCCTATGTATAAAATCTACAGCTGCTAGAAGTTGCCCCTGTAATACAAGTCCTGCCAAGCAAAAGAATAAATTCATCAAAATATGTGCAAAAGTCTACATTCCACAGATAGTTGTGCTTGTAAAATCAATTCAATCCAAAACAAACATACAGAATAATCACTTCAAAGGTAATAAAGTTACCAAGTTCTCCAATGGCTCCAATGTCTGGAAAAACATAGGGAAAGGCTGGAGGCTTCTCCAGGACAATTGCTTTTGGAGCCTAGGAAATGGTCGAAAAATTAACTTATGGGCCGATAACTGGTTAAGCATAGGCTCGCTTAGATCCATCATTCAAGGCCCGCTTATGCCTCTTGAGGAAGAAATGATGGTCTCTCACATTGTAGTTAATGGCAAATGGGATGTTACTCAGCTCTCAATGGTCCTCCCCCCTAGAATCCTCAATAGAATTCTCAGTTTTCACCCTCCTTCCGATGAAAATTGGGACGACATGCTCATACCCTCCTTTACCACTCCTAAAGGTTTCTCTCTGGCAAGGGCATATGAGGCCCAATTTCATGGCCCCTGCAAGAAGGTGGACTGGTTTTGGAACCCCTCCATGGAGCCTAAACTAAAATTTTTCTTCTGGCTATTATGGAGGGACCGGATCCCCCATAAATGGCTTCTGTACATTCGTCATATTACCCCTAACTCTAATTGCCCGAGATGTGTTTCCCATGGGGAAGATTCCGACTACGTCATTCGAGGATGTACTTTTTTCCAAGATGTCTGGGCACTCTGTACACAACCTTTGCACTTGACTGTCCCCTTAGTAGACTGGTTACAAATGAACTTAGAGAGTGAAGGGGTCTTTAGAGGGTATGCTTGGACGGACATTTTTCCTTACCTATGTCATGAATTATGGAAAGATCGTATTGAGAGTGCTTTAAAGGGGAAGAACCCATCCCAATCCACATCGGTCATTGACCGCGCAATCACTCTGACAGCCGCTAGGGCCCAAGCGTACTACCAGACCACGAGTATTTAAAATTTGCAAAATTTTAGGCAATCTAACCCCTTCATAAATGAAAACCAGGAGATGTACATCAATGTGGATGCTTCATTCACTCATATCAATGATAATATTGGGGTAGGAGGCGTTGCCCGAAATAGGTGGGGGGAATGGGTCGTGGGTTTTAGCCAGAAAACTTATGCTTGTGATTCTTTTATGTCTGAATTAAAGGCCATTGAACAAGGTCTCCATATTGTGAAATTACATGACATTCATCCAGCTACTCTATATTCGGATTGTCTACAGGTGATTAATCTCCTTTGTAATAATGATGGTTTTCCTGACAATTATATGAGTGTGTTGGATAACTGCAGAAAGCTTTGGAAGGAACTCCCAAATCTGAAGATTAAGCATTGTAAGAGGCAACACAACAAGATCGCGGATGCATTAGCTAAAGCTTGTCGTATTAGTAAGGATAGTACAAATGTAACTAGGACTTCTTCCTCCCCTCCTAGTATTTGTATGAGTTTGTACCTTTCGGAATGTATGAACACTTAATTCATATTTGATAGTTTACTTTGTTCACCCAAAAAAAAAAAAAGGTAATAAAATTTATGGTTTCAGTAATCTAAATATGTCAGGTGACTTGCAATAAATTACCAGTAACATGGAATGCACCTTATGTAAATTCAACATGTAGATATCCATTCTCACATGTCAAAATAAAACAAATAGACCAACAGATGAAAGCATGAAGCAATGGGATTAATAAAACAAGGGCACCTACCAGTCAAACTTAACACACAGGAGCACAATGTTGTGTAAAATATTTGGTTGTGTATTTCCATATTGTAACCTTTAAATAATTTATCTTGGAATGTACTTGTAAAGCCATCAAATCTGCACCACAAGGAAACAATGACAGTTATGATGTAAAACTCAAAGCAGCACAACACAGGATAAAATAGAGAGTAATACCCCAGATATCCAGCCATGAGGGACATACCCCAAACTGTGCTCTCTCTCCCTTTCTTGTAGGGGCTGATATCATCTCCTGCCTGTATTATAGAAGAAACAACAGCAACAAAAGGGTCATGACTCCAAAAATAAACATCGAAAAAAGAGGGTCACTACCCAAACATAATTGCCAATGATAAGATGACTAACAACTACAGTAATACAGTTAAAGATAAATACGAAGTATATAGCAAGCATTACTTTTATAAGGCAAGTTTACATTCAAACAAGTGCATTAGCAGGCCACCGTTACAAATGCGGACGCCTTAAAACTCAATAAGAAATGAATAGGAAAATCTAAAAAGAATATTCCGGCTAAACTGAGCAGGAAAACACCATTTCAGATGCATGAAGTTGCTTTAAACAGCACTAAAAAGCACAATCTAAAGCTGGAAAAAAATTCAAACAAAATCATAATACTAACCGGATATAGAATAAACACTGAACATCCAATGGTCACGAGGACAGCCCACAAATAATCAATCCCCTTGTATCTTTTCTGCATGATTATAGAACCCCAAATCTGCAAGTGCAAGGAAAGGAGAGTTGATCAACCATCTAGCAAAGAAAGCTAAAATAAGATATACAGAAAAATGCTAGCCTCAGCCCCAGGATATTTTAGAACCAAGCTATTAACAATAGTCATTTTCAATCTTCATAATGGCAAGGGTAAAACATAAATAGAGCAACAAACAAGAGGGAAAAAAAGTTGCAGAACACTAAAATTAACAGGTACAAATTCACTATGACGCTTGTCAACCAATCAACAAGCTACAAATGCTTGTATGGGGAGTAAAACTGACACCTTATTGATAACTTTTTACTATGAGAAAACTAAGAATAACCATAGCTACAATAGAAGTAAACAATCCCAAATCCAGCGCCTCTTCTATAATGAAGAGTAATGATGTATAGCTCAAGAAAGAGGAAATAAACTTACCATGACTGGTATCATTTTGGCACATTTTGCAAGAGTCTGGACAGGAAAACTGACATATTTAAGGGCCTGAGAGAAACAAGAAGGTTTGTTCAAACTTCAATCCCAAACTTTCACCATTAACAAATTGACCACGGATTTCATCAAATTCAATTCTACGGTACCTAAGGAGCATCTACTTACCTCATACTGGCATGTTGTGGTTAGAATATTTGTTACAGACACCACACAGTACTTATAAACAGGGGCAACAGGATCCAAAGCTTTCTTACTCGCCTAAATAAACAAATCGACGAATGGCAAGAGTCAAAGCAATGACACAATTAAAGCATATAACAGCAAAACATTATAAATGTAATGTCGAGTATTACAGCCACATCAGTTCACAGAATATCTAGATCCGTTTAATAACGTTTTTACCACTAAAGAAGCGGCAGATACAGCTGAGGTCGTAAGACGATTGCAGAAGACTAGAAATAGTGAGTATGTGAAGAACTCTTTGTTTTGTCCATACGGAATTCTCATGAGCTTTTCCTGCAAGATCACAAATCTTCAGCTAAGAAACCAAAGAAATAAGCAAAACGCAACATTCTTCAACGCAATTAGTTAAAAAAAATAATAAGCATATAATTCCACATTCATCACACCATATGCAGCCTTCAACTCTTCAATCTTAATCATATTGCCGCCATTTTTTATGAATTTGAATCTAAAATCTGCAATTTCTACACAAATTAATCATATTCCACAGCTCCCTAGAGCTTAAGTTAATATAATTATTAGCTTCAAGCTTGAAGTATAAATGAATAAATCAATAAAACTCATTTTAAATGTTCCTACAATTTTATTAAGCTCGCAATTTATTTAATCTGCTTCAAATAATCAACATTATCCAAAAAAAAAAAAAGACATTATAAATTGCAGAAAAATTGAAGCAGATAATATCATCAAATCTAATGGTTTTTTTTACTAATTAATCGGCAATGTAAAGAATTTAAATTACCTGTAAAACACCATAGATGACGAGAGTAACAATGATTCCGCCGACAGCAAAAGCTCCTTTAAATAGCTTGTTCTCTTTAACAGCTACCACCGGAGAATCCATTGTTAAGATCTTTCTGTAATGTTAATCAGTTCATCTTCCAATAAATCTCCAGAAACATTTAAGTCGATTCTTATTGGCCCCAAATTTAAACCCTAACGGGGCGTTTGGTATGAGGGATTGGGAGTTTGGGGATTAGAGGATGGGATTGGGAATGGGAGTTAGGGTGCGTTCTGTTCAACTTAAAAAATTAAGTTTCAGGTCCAATAAGTTCAGATAAGTTCAGATAAGTTCAGATAAGTTGCAATAAGGTCTAATAAGTGCAATAAGTTCCAATAAGGTCTAATAAGGTCCAATAAGTTTCAATCAGGTGCAATAAGTTCCAATCAGGTGCAATAAGTTTCAATCAGGTCCAATCAGGTCTAATAAGGTCCAATAAGGTCCAAATAGTCAATGTTTAATAAACATTTGCATTATTGTCCACTATTTTGTTATTCATAATTTCATATCACTATTAGCGGATTATGTTATTAGAATTTTAATTAAAGTACCACAATGATTATATAGTATTATACTTGTATTAGTGTCTATTATTTTATTAATTATTTGTATTATGTCTATTATTTATTATTTTATTATTTATTTATATTATGCTATTATTTTATTATTCATATTAGTATTAGCTGATTATGTTATTATTAAAATTTTTTATTAAAGTACCACAATGTATAGTATTATACTTGTATTATTGTCTATTATTTGATTATTCATATTGCTATTGAATAATATTATAATCATGGTCAAATAATTAAGGTTAACAATAATAATAATAATTATAATTACAAATATTTGAGAGGTGTTGAAGCGACTGTGTTGAGAAGAAAGGAGAAGTAATGAGAAGAAATTTGAGAGGTGTTGAAGCTACTGTGACTTTGAACATTTTTTTCTCTTTCTTCTAGTAACATTCAAATAAATGAAAGGTGAAGAAAGCTGAAGAAATGAATGAAGGAGTTGTTGTTAGCAATAAATGTTCAGCTTATTTTCATTGATTAGGAAAAGGAGAATCAGGCCCATAATCAAGCCCTTTACAATGAAAGTTCACTGCCTTTTGCTCAGCTTAGATTAGTAACTACTAGTATTTTATAAAATTAATTTTTTGATTTTCTACTAGTGTTTTATAAAATTAAAACAACACTATTAGATATACTAGTTGTTGCTCCGCGCGCCTACGCGCACGGCGCCCCAAAATAGTATGATTGTGATATTTGTAATCCGTTAGACTTAAATGGTGAAATATCTATTTAGCATGTATTCCAAACAGACGCTGAGTATACACGTTGTATTAGTTGCATCAGGAAAACCAATGTATATCAGGACACACGTTGTACACGTTGTATTAGTTACTTTCCTCCTAATGTATCCCTCATTTTCTTCGAAAAAAATATTCATACAATCCCAAATACAATATTATCACAATAATGGTAACTTACATAATTTTTCAAAAAAAAAAATTATTATTATAAAGAAACAAAGTCAAACATTTGTAGTTCTACTCTTTATTTCTCTCTTGTTATCCTTATCGTCCCATTTCCCGCCAACCTTTCCTGATTTCTATCTCTAACTTCATTCTCACTTATTTCTCTCTTGTTATCATTATCGTCCCATTTCCCGCCAACCTTCCCTGATTTCTATCTCTTTGTTATCCTTATCGTCCCATTTCCCGCCAAACATTTGTCGTTCTACTCTTTATTTCTCTCATCCTTTATCTCTCCTTCTCACTTACTTTTCCTCTCCCACTCATATTCATATATCTTAGAATTGTAAGTAACTCTTACTACTTGATACGGGAACCATAATTTTTTTAAAAAGACCTTTTTTTATATTGTTTTCATAGTAGATTAGGATTTAATTTATTTGTTTCCATTAAAGACCGAATTTGAAAAAAAAAATCATGTTATGTTAGACATCAAAAAAGGATAAAGTCAAGTCATATTCCGCCCGTCTACTACTTTATTAATTTAAATGTTATTGATTTGAATCTATTTTACTCATCAATATCTCATATAAGTATATAATTCGGATATTCATGCAAACAAGGTTGTCAAAATCGCGATTACGATTTTACGATTCAATTTTCGCCAAAAGATTTAAATCGCACACAGACAGAATCGTTTTTTAAAAAAATCGCATGTAGAATCGTTAAAATCGGTTAGAATCGCTAAAATCACGATTTAAAACCGATTTTAACGATTCTTTTTTTAGCCCAATTCTTGTAGCTGGGGATTTAAACATTGGGCCAGGCCCATGTTCTCTCAGCCTCATCAAACACGCACGAGGCCTCTGCTCAGTAAACACACCCAATTCCTCTCACTCAAAATAAACACGCTGCGTCGCTGCCAATTCTCTCTTTCTCCTTCGGTTCTTCAGGTCTTGTGTTCTTCAGATCTTCACTCTTCAGATTCAGCTACCACTCGTCCACTCCAGGTAATTATTTTCGAATTTTTGCTGCGTATTATCTCTTTCTTTCGATCTCATCAATAGTTGTTTTATATTTTTAATTGATAATTTAGTTTTCCGTTTTTTTTCGGTAATTTTCAAATAATTTAGTACTGAATTAATCAATTAACTTCCTTCTATTGAATCATTTGTAGAAACATGTCAAGCTCTAATTTAAAGGCTAATGTGGAGAAGTCTAATAGAAAAAAAAACAAAACTTAATGACATTGGAGAGGAAGAAGAACATTTTCAGTTTCAAAGAGGAAGGGGTACTATGGATTCTTTTGTGGGTACTATGGAACATTTTCATTTACGTCTCATATTGATACCATTATGCATAAAATTGAATTTTTAGTATTGTTCATTGAAAAAATAGGTAAATAGTTTACATATTTTATCATCGAATCTTATTCCCGCAAAATTCGTAGAATCTTTCGATTTTCCGATCCGATTCTGACAGACCCTTCCGATTTAAAGTAGAATCGCGATTTTGACAACCTTGCATGCAAATACTGTTTTCTTTGAGTTGTTTTTCCAATTTTATTAACTGTTGTATTTTAGTAATAAATTATATTTTAGCTATTAAGATACAGGGTCAAACAACTCCTCTCCATACTTGACTATTTCTTTCTCTCTTTCTATTCTTATTTTTTCATCCTCTCATTATGCAACCTCTCGTGGCTTTTATCTCAACCACTCCCTTTTCCTTCCATCTTCCTCTTTGTCATCCACTCCCCTTCTAGCTCCCTCCTCTGCCTTTTATTTCATTGAGTCCATATAATTATACTAAGGCTATGTTCTTTTGGAATGAATTGAGCTGGATTGAACTTAATTAATTTATCTGAAGTGAATTGAATTGTATTGAACTGAATTGAATTGTGCTGAACTGAATTGTTATTGGAATGAATTGATTGTATTGAACTGAATTTAAATTGTAAGAGGAAACTAACTCAATTTTTCTGAACAACTAAAATTTCCTGAACTAAATTTTTATTAATCAGTCCAAAAGAATAGAGCTTAAGATGAAAGAGGATATATGTAGTAAGATTAATTCTCTCCTATATGGCTACCATCTTCACATTAAAAAGTCTGCTCCAACTTGGTCCCTTCCATCCTCTCGCTTTCTCCTCCCCTACCCTTCAAGCTCCCTCCTCCCCTTTGCCTTTTTTCATTCATAAGTAAATTGTAAGATTTCAGCGTGACCATATAATTAGAAAACGATGCAAGAGAGTATGTAGCAAGCCTAATTCCCCTCCTACATAACCTCTTCACATTTAAAAGTACCCTCTTATTTGAACGCTCATCATTTTGTTTTCTCTTTACCTCACCTTCTATATTTCCCTCCTCCCCATTTTCCTTTTTTGTACTCATAAGCTAAGTTGCCGGAACTATGTGGTATGATTCAGCAACTACTCCGATCGAATTTTTTGGCCCGACTCGTTATCAATTGGATCAGGGATTTTGTAAGATCTTCCATCCTACTCAATTACAGAAGCTAACATGTTAATGATCTTAATTAGTTCAATCTTATGGTCCGATCCTATTATATAATATACATTATTATTATTTTCTCCTATTAGATTCCGAATACATATTTACTTTAAAAAATTTAGAATATTTGCAATGGAAAAAAAGTCTCTTAATGTGTTTAAACTTTTGGTATGAGTTTTTTTTTTACTATATTGTAACATAAGCAACACTTTTTTTACTTCAAGTATATTATCTTGAGACCATTTATAAATATAGAGGTTTCAATATCACAAATTTTGTATGTGATGCCACTACGCTAAAACAGATACATTGTACATACTTTTGAAAAAACCATTTTATAATAAATTAGTGAAAAATAATCTCACGTTCAGAATTATACAAGAATCTAAGTAGTTTATTTCTTCACATAACAATAAGCACAGACAAATGAACCTATTACAAGATTGAAAGAACTTGTAAAACTCAATCTAATTTTGCAAGTTATAAGTGGAAAGGAGGGAAACAACATTTGAATCAATGAATAACGTGTAATTTGTAGTTTGTTATCATTAAGTAGTTTGTTTAGCGTGTAATTTTAATAGGCGGTACATATAGAAGGTGTATTAAGTGCATTAGGCAAATCAATGAATAACGATGTGTAAACACGGTTTATTTTCTAATAACTTTCATTTGCAAAAGAAAATACATAAATAAGTTTATTTCAAGTGCAATTCTAATAGTTAAATTAACAACTTTGATTAAAAACTTATTGATAACTTGGAGCTTTTGCGCGTATCTTTGGAGTGTTTTAAAAGCGAAGCTACAATTTATTCCTGCAAGATATAGAGTATGCTCCATTTTCAGCACCCTGTTTCTCGAATTTGATGCTAAGAGTGGGTAGTTGTACATAGAAACAAGGATGTGAGCATGATGTTTTAACCGCTCGCTAGCACGCGACACCCCAAAATAGCGTACTTGTGATGTTCGAATTACGTTGGTTTCAATTAGCAAGATGATTGTAAAGTAATTATTCCAAATCAATTGGTACTTGCACTTGCTGTTTTGAGTGCATGGGGTAAAACACAAAAGCAAGGTGTAAATCCACAATTTATTGGTGGTTGTTTGAAGTGCAATTCAAAGATTAAATGTAACAATTATAGAGAGTTCTCTAAACTGTAACTTATTGCTTAGTTGTAATTATTTCACATGTCTTTGAAGTATTTTTGAAATGGAGCTTCAACCTACTCACAAAATGGATATATAAGCTTTCATTGCATGACCCTATTTCTAACATCGAGGGGAAAAAAAATAAATATCACTCATAAGTTGAGTATATAATAAGATTTTAAATTATAGAGTTATCTAAACTGGAACTTATTGCTTAGTTATAATTATTTCAACATGTCTCTGAAGAGCTTTTGAAATGGAGCTTCAACCTAATCACAAAATAGATATATAAGCTTCCATTGCATGACCCTATTTCTGACATCAAGGGAAAAAAAATATATCACTCATAAGTTGAGTATGTAGTAAGATTTTAACGAACCTATTTAATTAGACTATAATGAAAGAGAAAGTATTTATATAGTACGACTTACACCCACCTAAGATGCAGCATGTCCATCAAAACTCATATCAAATAGCGTTATGTCGTCAAGAGAACTAAGGAACGGAAATATCACTCTCATCACAAGACGTTCATGTTTAGCAAGAATCTAGATAATTGAAAAATATAATAACGTTCCATGCTTAATTTTAAATTGACTACCTTTCAAATTTTGTTGAAATAAGTTCTATAAAAAGGGTCAGATCTAAATTCTATCTAACAACACATCATTTCCATGTGAATTTTTATCATGCAAAATATATGAACTTGCCATACAAGTGCGAGTAACAAAAGACATTTACAAGATGAATATAATGGGTAATTTATTGGTAAATAGATCTATAAAATACCTTTGTGTAATCTATTTCTTCTTGCAATGTGTAGGTGTTGATTTATTGTTAAAAGTAACATGTTATAATAAAATAATATGAACCGATAATCATATAACATTAGGCTAGACGAATTTATGTAGCTTTACAAGAAGTATTTGCTATGAACATGCAAGTAGTGCGTGTTCATTTGATAGGCCCCTAATTCGTAAAACCTTGAGCTATTTAGGGAAAACATTAACAAATAGTTATCTCAATTGAGAAATTACATGGGTCATATAATGATTCAGACTTTTATCTCTTACATTTTAAGAGGATCATATATATTATTTTAATTATACAACTACAACAAATCACTCTTAAAGTTTGATAACGTAATGATATGGACATTTAGCTCATTTTTTGAAAGAGCAAGGAAATAAACGAATTTTTCATATACATGGAATTAGATTTCAATCTTATTAGACTACGTCGTGTTAATCAAAATTTAGGAGTAGAATAACAAGACACCTATTATCTCATCAAGAAAAAAAGACGATGATAAACTACATGGATTTCAGCTCCAATATTAACTTATACACTAAGATGATAAAATTTTGATATTATTATGTGTCATACATGATTCAATTCTTTCGGTCTTCAGCAAAGCATCTTAACTACCTTTAATTGAACCTGAGAATAAGATTGACGATAAAGAATTAATTACTTTTTTTAAAATGACAGGAAATGAGACCATATTGTGAAATCCCTTTTACATTAAGATTAACCCAAAACAAAGGACATAATAAATGAAAAGATGCGCCACTACAATACAATGAAAATTTTAAGAACCACAAGTTGTAGTTTTTAAGCATACTAAAAAGATGTCTAATACTTCACTAAGATATATCTATTGATTGTTATGCCAAACTGAGCACCCAATTACCAAGTAATGCTCGTCTTCAATTTTCATCTCCTTGAAATTTTCGTATTTCCATACAGATTTTTATAGTCTTTCCCTCCTACCTATTTGTGGAATGATAATCTTGCTAAAAGCCAGTATAAGGCTATATAAAAAGTGAGATTCGTATATCTCATGAGGGCAAACAGTTGAAAAGTAAATATCTGACAACAATGACCATTCCTACCCTTAAGCACAATGGCACCCTTCACATTGGCATCAAATTCATATACTGTAAACGTTTGTGGCAGTCAACTATTCTGATCACCGGTTCTAGCATACAATTGAACTACAAGATCATTTAGCAGATGTAAGATAGCGTAAAGCTGTCAGAATAAGCTAGCTAAATAAGAGAAGAAAAATGACATGGTCTCTCACTGCGATGCATTGCCTTGAAGAAAAACGGTATGGTTGTATTTGTTAAGCTTCTTATTCCGATCCATCTCCTCCCAGACACAATGACTTTCTCCATAAGAAGTGCTCCAATAACAACAGAGGATCACGTTGGAGTCGCAACTTGCTATCCAACCAAATTGAATACCTGCCATGTGACAAATGCTCAGTTATTGGCACTCAAAAACTACCAAGTATATCTATGGCTTATCAAGTGTCATCCTACATCTAGTAGGATTTCCATGGGATATCTCATAATAGCTGAGAGCATCTAATGTTCATAAGAAGCTTAAAATATAATTACACCGATCAGGTCAGTAAAAGGAAAAAAAGGCCTGAAATTCTTAAAGTTTGTTGTTATCTCCACAAGACCCCAAAATCATTGTTGTGGCAACCCCCAAAGACAAGTGTATCACAAGCACATGTTGACCTGTGCTTTGAAGGAATCAGGAATGTCATTAATTATATTATTATGGAAATACAAGAATATGACAATCACTTTTTCAACATGGCTTAGACTCCAATATTTTGCTCCTACATTTCAGATTCCTTACCCAGAAACACCCTATACAATGCTCACCTAGTCACTAAGATTTCAAAAACAATTAAAACATCTGGCTTAGTTAACTATGTACTTAGCAAGTGGCAGATTCAAATACGGGTGATTGTTGTGCAAGCTAAAGCCCTTCAATTTGTCGAACAATAATACTTAGAAAAGGATGGAGAAAAGGATAAAAAGATCAATAATAGTCAAGTTTAACATGTCAAAATATCAGAGTACTATATGAAGAAAATAATATGTTAGCTAGCCAGCCAATAGCTAGATAGCATCATATAACATCCTTCTGTTTTTAAAGAGATCAACGGGAAGATACAAGCAGATAAACAAGAAAGATACTTAAAATCACAAAATTTTGGGGGATTTTTTGAATAAAATAGTTACTACAGCTTAATGCAACATTATTTTCTAGATTAAGAAAAAAATCCCAAGACAGATCTAGTAATAAACAGATATGACCTTCGTCACTACTTTTCATAATTTTCATCATATGTGGTAAAATATACTTTTAGGGACTTATCTTTCATAATTTTCATCATATGCAGATTCACCTTTGACCCTTCATCATTTGGGACCGATGATGGCCAGAGAAATAAGATTTCGGGGAGTTTAGATTTTTTTTAAAAAAATACCTACTTAATTCAAAATATATACAAGAAAATACAAAATTCAAGAGGATTATTAGCTGCAAATTGAACTCCAAAATTAGCTCATTGTATTGACCACTAAAATATCAATGTAAACTCAAAATATGCCCATGAAAAATGAAGCTAGTTTCATGGGAAAATGCTTCCCTCTTCATAAATTGTTCTTAGCGCAATCAGTACTCTACTATTTAACTAATTACCTTAAGTCTGTATCATAGGTAAGATTATAAAATTTGACTAAAAAATCTTTGCATTATTGATTAGAATCTGCTAGTTTTTGGGAAGATTTTGCAGCTAGTTAAGTGACTATGATTATATTGGAACTATATACTACTGTCAAAAGTACTATACAATGCATCTGGACCTCGATGTTCTAAGATAAAAATGACTTTGCTTAAACCATATTATACATTCCTAAACCGAGTGAAATATAAATCATATGCGATTAATAGTTAATACAGACCAACATAACATGGTCAAAAGTTACCTCAACCCAGTCCCCAGCCCCCATCCCCCGAAGAAATAAAAAAAAAAGCAGTAAGCCAAATAGCAAACAATTAACATTATATCAAAACAATGCTCCTTTTAGTCTATCCCTAAAATAGAGGACATATTTGTATTTCAAGTCATTCTAAAATAATTAGCCATTTATTAGGAGAGTTGTTTCACTTGGTTTATAAGTAGAGAAATGAATATAAAGTAATGAGTTTACCTAGACTTTAAAATCTTATGCAACCCTTCTGCTCAATCTCATTTGTCGAGGCCTCTAATTTTGTTAGCCAAGATTAGAGTTTGTTCTTGAAGAGAATAGAGATATTCATGAATTCCTCTAAGAAAATAGCCATAATACGCCTCAACAGTCAAGAGCCTTACTCTAATTTGTACTTTCTATCTCCTGTTTTTTTAATTTATACAATTAGCTTTGTTTAGTCGGCTTAATTTTACTTTTTTAAAGGTAAACTTTATAGTAGGAAAGTGAATAATTTTTTTTAAAAAAAGTATCAACCTAGCTCAACGGAATCTAACTTCCCCCAGTGTTAATCTCCAAACAATGAAAAATTAAAAATGAGTCCCCAAATGAAGAAAAGTATATTCAAATATGTACTTCACTCTACTTCACATAAACTCCAGCAAACAAAATGTGGCAAATAAGTTCCATGTAGTTGACACATTTATCTCTACTCAACCATACTCAACTTTAAGATACATTCACAATCACAGCTAACATCTACATACATCTACATGACGGTGGATACTCAAAGTCAAAACACCATGATAAACAGAAAGCAAAACCTCCATAATGCACATTCTTACCTTGCTGAAGGGAAAAGTCTATGACACAACAGCTTTGGAATTTTCCCTCTCCTCATGTCCATATAAGGAAGATTTTTCACCAGGACGACCTTCCACTGACAAATGAATCCCATTCTGTCCGGTATATGGCCTTCTGGAGAAATAGTTTAAAGTCTTTTCATCCATAAACATCGCGAAGCAAACATTTTTTCCTAGACAAACGACTGATCTGAAATGAAAATTAATATTCAAACTGCGCATATATTTCTAACACCAATATATCTAAAAAAAATTCTTCTTTGTCCCTCTATTTTGTAAGTAGACAATAAACCATTATTTCTAACACCAAGCAAAATCTCTTTGCATATATATACATAACAATAAACCTATTTAGATTCATACTCAAACGAAAGACTTATCTCCTAATATCCAAGGACCACAAGCAATACAACATGTCCAACAGTGATATCCATTGCATTTTCCAAACACATAGAAGGCACTACATTTTTATTTTGTGAAAAGCCAGAGCAGGTGACTCTAAGAGAGCACAATCATGCATACTGGAACAGAGCAAAAATAAGCAGTAAAAAAAGTTGGAACAGGTGACTCTAAGAGAGCGCAATCATGCATACTGGAACACGGCTAAAATAAGCAATAAAAAAGGAGGATTAAACCACAAGACAACATCAAAGAGCAACCACATTTCCAAACCAAACACGGTTGAGCAAGCATGGCTAAAACAAACATCTAAGTAAGCTACAGAAGGAGAGCCAAGGAAAAGCTTACCAGGTGTTGCCTTGTAAACTGATTAAATCTGGTTGATGAGAGTCAAGGATATTCCTACAGGAAAGGCAAGAGATAGTCAGTTTTGCAAACCATAGAATTTACAAGTATCCAAATAGTGTACATAGTTAACAACCAAGGGGGAAAAGTGCAACCTAATATTCCATTCAATTCAGCAAAAAAGCGAACAAACACAATTATCGAGGCTCCTAAGCATGAACTACAAAGGTTACAAGGCATGCCAAACAAATTTAAGTTAAGTCTAGATCTACCACAACATAAATAACATGTTAGAGAATGTCATTTTCATTTAGACTTTAATCCATCATTAGTATTAGCCTCCTTAAACAAAGTCTCACAGGCTATAAGCATGGATTTACAGGCAGAAGGCTTGTTTTTAAGAACCAGGTTTCACGCGACAGTGTGCACCATACCAAACATAACCAATGGTACTGTTTGTAAGATGCTACTCTGCATGGAATGCAAGGCCATGGTTACTGTATCACTGAACACTGAATTAGAGGGCATATCTACCATTTTCAAGGCAAAGCATGATTCAAGCTTGGAATTGAAAGACAAAACAGCAAGCATTTCCAAGAATTTGCTGAACAAAGTGAAGCTGAAAATCTAGAGCAAGCTACATTCTATAGCATTTTTTGTTGTAATCTTCCCTTTTGAATGGCAGTCCATATGTGTCAAGTTAGTTTTTTTTATAAATGTTTGTTTGTAGTAGTCTTTGTAAGTTTCTTTAGAGTTAATTCATGTCAAGCTCAAATTGTCTCTATGATTGAAGGTATTAACAAACTAACTGAACCATCAACTATTTTGAAATCAACAACAAAAGGGGGTGAAGCAAAAAAACCTACCAGCTTCAGCAACCCACACTCAGAGGCACACCTTATTTGGGAGGGGCAATATTTATACAAATGGTTTATATGGAAGGCAAACTAAAACCCTAAGATCGGAAGGGTATACTGAGGTAGAGACTTAATTATTCCGAATTTAAAATACATTTTTTCTGTACCGCTAACTTTTTTTTTGATGATGAGTGGGCTTCAAAACCGGGATGGACATGTCCCTCATTAGGTGGAGCAGTGAATGTCCTTTATTGATTTATTTACAATTAGGATACTCATCATAACACCTTCCTACTCTCTGAAACCAACGTGTCTTAGGCATCAATGGCCGCATCTGAAACTGCTAACCTTATTGATTTCTTCATAACCAGCATAATCATGTATAATTACGGATATTCCTGAAATAATCAAGGCTGGGGAAAAAGTATATGACTGAAGGATAAGAAGTATATGACTAATATGCTATAATAATCAAAGCTCCAATGTATTTTGAACCTTAGCGATTTCAGTGCATAGACATGAGTACGCAAAAACAGAGCCACAAGACAAAGACATGACACATGAGTAAAATAGATACAATGGATTGAAGAAAAAGAAAAGAATAAGAAGCAATTCTTACCTTGCCAACAAAAAGCTAAGGACTTAGATCTGTAAATATCCATAAGACCAGTCGACAAGTGCTTCCTCGACAGTCTACAATCATCATCCTTGGCCCGACGAAACCCTAAATACTCCTTCCTTCCTTCAATATTAGGTAAATAATTATGAACATAGGAAAAAAATCAGATATATATACCCAAAAATCAGTAGAGAAAGAAAGAAGAGATTTTAGTCTTATAGGCTATACGAAATTAAAGTTGAAAGTAGGTAGACAGAGAAGAAAGTTTGAAATTGTTAAGGAGAAGGGGAAAAAATGTAAATTAAGTGTGAAGATCTTTATAAGACACTCTAGAATGGCTTATTATGGAATGAAGAGAAAGGTAATCAAATCATTAGTTACATAAACTTTTAATCAAAGACATAGCATTAGGTGCATCGACAATGCTCACTTGTTCTCAAAATTCCAAAGTAGTGCAGTCATACTTGGGCTTACAATCCAGAGTATCTATGAGAAATCAGCATATCTATGAGAAATCATCATTGAATTTAACTGCCTTCCAGAGTCAGTCCTCCAAAATGTGTAGACTGGTCACTTCATCACTTAGCAAAAGAGGAAGACAGAAATCTATTGAGATTTGAGAAAGAAACTTTAATTATGATAACTATAGATGAACTTTACACACCTGGTGTAATCATCTACCAAATTGATTGTCACATTGGGCTTCCAATAAGAAATCCATACAATTGTATTTTCCTTAGGTATATATCGTTTCAAAGAAATCCATATTCCATTAAAATATGTTTTTGACCCAAACAAACGGAGCATAAGTATCCGCAAAAAGGAAATATATCAATATTTTATAGGGAGTATCAGAAAAGCACTCTTCCAAAGGAAAGGGAGGAATATAACTAAGTAGCCAAAGTATTTGTTGTCCCCATAATGTAATTATGAGTGTTAAATACTTAAAAACATAAGTGCAACACATCACAAATTCACAACTATAAGTCAACACCCAATCATGCACATCAAATAAGCCACACCTTGTAAAAAAAAAAAACTGTTAACCACACACCAAGACATAGGGAGGAAGAAGGATATTCCAAATGATATTCCATTCTTCCTCATAAGAGACATCATATAAAATTACCCACAAGAGCATTATCTGCACATAGCTGGGAAAGATAACTTCCCACCATCCATCTTTCTTCAACATGACACACATCACAATATTTTTGTTAATATATTTGGTCTAAAAATCTGCAACCTACCAAAAGTATTGATTCAACTTAGGTACTCTAGGAATACAGTATATCATAAAAATAAAAATAAAAGCAAACAAACAGCAAACTTCCAGATAATACCAGAAACGGAAATGATTTCTATTCTGGCACTTTTAGAATTACAAAGAACTAAATCTTAGGAGACCTGGAACAACATTGAAATATGAATATAATGAAGTTAGCCTGCTTACTTTGAGCACGTGTTGAACCACAATCTGACTCGTGCATTTTGAATTCATCCCGAATTCTTTTCAGCTCAAGGTTTAAATTTCCCTCAGCAAACATGTTGTCTGGATGGATATACTGCATAGAGAACAATGGTTTCAGATCATTATGGCACAAAAACGTTTATTTACAGAATAAAATGCTTACCAGCCACTTCAACTGCAAACTTGAAACACCCCTCTCCCCCCATAAAACCCATAAAAATTAAACCAAAAGTAAGCCTTAAAACAGTAAAAAAACATTCAATAAAATTAAATCTGATTAACTAATCTGATTAAACAAGTAATCAAATGACCTTTCTAGGAAGCTTGAGTTTCACAGAACTTGTAGTAATTGAGTGAAGCTGATCTTCACCTTCAAACCCCATTTCAGCAAAACTCGATCGGTTAAATTTGTCTCTCCTCTAATTCGCATTTCCTTCCTAAAACCCAGAAAAAAAACAACGAAAATTGAGAACAAAGAAAAACATAAATACTGATGTAGATAAAAGGAGGTTGTAGTTTTAAAAAAATAACGAAAATCATAATCAATAAATTAAAACAGATGCAAATACTACTACAAAACTTTAGATCTAACTTGCTCCACAAGCACTCAAATTTCACGAGATCTAACACACACAAAATGAAGAAAAAGGAAATGGAAAGAAATTAAGACTTGCTTACGCTGTGTTGCATGTTGTTATAGAAGACGACCTAACAATTCACACAATAGAACTAAATTGTGCGAATCGAACTGAATTGTGCAACAAAAGCCACATAAATTCCAAAATTCACAAAAGTATGAACCAGAATTTGCAGAAAACACCAAAATCGAAAACCCATAAAGTTCATTGAATGAATTAGCCATTGACGGCATCTTTGTGTGAATAAATAAGAAAGACATGTGTTCAATTTTAATGCGTGTATGAAGAATTACTCGTAAACATACCTTTCAATTTTTGCGAAATTCGAGTTCCAAATCTCGTCGAAAGAGCTCGATTATCCCGTAAAGGCAATTTGATGCGAAGTGCCGATGAAATTGAATTGTGTTCTTGAGAGAAAAGCTGAAATTCCTAAGAACAAACCCTAAAATTAGAATGATGAATGAAGAGAGAAGCTGAAATTCCTAAGAACAAACCCTAAAATTTGATTAAAGACTTTTAAAAGAAAAAAAATACAAAAATCGAAAAGGAAAATCAAGAATCCAAATGAAAATATGACAAACACAAAGAAAAAATCCAAAGAAAAACACGATATACACGTTAGATTGAAAAAGAGAGCGAGAATCACCTATAATTTTTTAATTAGTAGAGAATCCACCTTTAATGGCGCTCCATAACTCCATCGCAATGGCAAAAAAAAACAGAGAAAGAGGATAGAGAGACAGCAAAAGAGAGGAGAGAGGAGAGTAGGAGAGGCGTGAAGAAGAAACGTGAAGAAGAGGGGAGAAAGGAAGGAATGTGCGGTTGAGATGGAAGGAAAGATGGAGGGTTGAGATTTGCCAAGGCTTAGGAATAGTGTTTTTCATGCTTTTGTGACTCAGAACACTATTCAAATGAATAGTGCTCAACTTCCAACTTTTTAAGGGTGTAAGATTAGTGATGAAAGTTATGTATAGGCAAATATATAAATAGTAATTTTTTTGTTAAATTAATTATCATAAGAGATAATTAATAATCATTATTTTTTAAAGGACAAATTATAATAATTATATTCCATAAAAAATTTTGAGGGTAGTATTTACGTTAGTGGTAATATTTATGTTATTCATGGTCAATGTTTTTGTCTAATAAGGTCAAATAAGTTTCAATCAGGTTCAATAAGGTCTAATAAGTTTCAATCAGGTCCAATAAGGTCTAATAAGTTTCAATCAGGGTCAATAAGTTCCAATAAGGTCCAATAAGGTCAATCAGGTTCAATCAGGTCCAATAAGTTCCAATCAGGTTCAATCAGGTCCAATAAGTTGAATCAGGTCCAATCAGGTTTAATAAGTTCCAATAAGTTCAGTTCAGGTTCAATAAGTTCAGTTCAGATAAGTTACAATAAGTTCAGGTCCAATAAGTTGAATAGAACGCACCCTTAGAAGGTGGGAATTTATTAAATATATTCCAATCCCTTGTTTGGTATGTTAGTGGGATTAAGTAGGGAATATATTGCTAAATTACAAATTTAACCATTTTAATGAAGGATAACAAAAGAAGAGCAAGCAATATTAGTGAAGTATATTTTTAAGTTGAAAAGGGTAAATTTGTCTCTTAACATAACCAAAAATAATCCCCCTCCCTAATACCTGCCCCTCCCCATGTCTTATTTTGGTGGGATAAGAGGGGTTTTAATCTCATTCCCCTTCACATGGGAATTTAGATATCCCCTCAAACAAACATGGGATATCTACCCATAGAGATATAATATCCTATTCCCACCCCCTAATCCCCCTAAACAAACACCCCGTAAATCCTTAATTAGAAAATTGGTACGGAGTACGAAGAAGAAACCCAGCTACAGACCAACAGACGTAGGAATTCACTTGAAAGATGTGGACCCGTGATCGTTTTTTTTTTTAGTTGGTTGGGTCCACTTTTGAATTTTGATCATGATTCATGGAGGGTCACATCGCATGCACCGTGCGTGGTCTCATTAATTAATTTATACTACTATGTCTATAAGACTATAACCATGCCTAGTCGGGTCGGGGTGGGTTAGTTTAGGTCCGTTTAAGGGAGTTTTTAGTGGGACAGAGTCGATGCAAAAGTGAAACATGGGATTTGATTAGAAAAATTAATTCTTGTCTTGGGCGATACGTTTTGGATTATTTACCAACGTGCATTTAAAGTCTTCAAAAATAGAATTAGTATCTTGTATTTAGATGATTTTTTTCCTTCACAAAGACCAATGTTAGTATTGTAGTGTAGTTAGTTAGTTCATTAGGATATCAAATGAGAGATCATGGATTCGAGTTTCGAAACAAACTATTTTATTGCATATATATATAAATTGGGGGACTTTGACTGAATATAGGAAATTAGGGGGGTTGGGGTTGGAGGTTCTTGTTTTGGGTGAAAAAGAGCTTAAAATAACATTAAAGTTTACGCCACACCATCATCATAATGAAGGTTTGGAGGTTTGGTAGGAGTTAAACTAACATTTAAGAGGGCATTGAAGTGTCAAAAGTATTATATCCTAGATGGTTAAATATTTGAATGCATAGGATTTATGTATTAGTACTTCTATAGATATTCCTTATTGACATCCTCTAGTCACTAGTGTAAGGTGTAACATTGTCAGTTTGTGTGAGAATAAAGGTTGGCCTAGTTGTTACTTTGTAAGGCCCTCCTTCCACTCTTGTGACAAGGGTTCGATTCTCACCCCTTGCAAGAAAAATCCCCAATTTTCCCCCTTCCTTGCAAGAGAATTCTCATTACCTTTAAAAAAACATCGTCAGTTTGTGTTACATTGTGTATTATTCCATACATTGCCAAGTGAAATTATAAGGATAAATATGTGCATTTTCCAAAATTATCGATGGTTGGTACTTGGTAACCTGTAAAACTACCAGTATGTTATTGTTGTGGATGATGAAAATGTAGACAAAGGAAATCTAGTTATGGCAGCATCTTTAGTCAGCTCCCAAGCCATGGCCTTTATGGTGAAACACAGAATAGTAATTGTATCAGTGGGAATGAAAGGGGAAGATCTTGAAAGACTGAAGCTTCCTCTTATGTCACCAAATAGCGAAAATGCAGACTCCGCTGCTCCTACTTTTACTGTCATTGTGGTATGTGTCTCAAATGGACAGCTCCAATTTTGCTTTTAACATTGAATTATAAAACAATTAGGACCAACATTTTAAGGTACGTTGTTATGGTATTTAAGGATGCTAAAAAGGGCACAACAACTGGAGTATTATATTTTGTACGAGTACATAATTTGATTTGTTATGGTATTTAAGGATGCTAAAAAGGGTACAACAACTGGAGTATCAGCTTCAAATAAAGCAGCAACAGTTGCTGCTCTTACATCATCGGACTCTAAACCCGAAGATTTCAGGAGGCCTGGTCATGTTTTTCCCCTCAAGTATAGAAATGGTGGGGTTTTGAGGAGAGCAGACATATTGAAGCTTCTGTTGATTTGGTTATGTTGGCTGAATTAAGACCAGTTTCGTTTCTTTCATTTATAATTGATCAAGACGATGGTTCAATGGCTTCTTTAATCACTTTAAGAAAACTATCTTTGGAGCACAACGTTCCTATAGTCTCCATCACTGATTTGATTAGGTATAATCTAACAAATGGTATTTATATTTGTAGCTGATCGTGGTTGACATAACTTGATTCAATCTAGGTTTAGATATTCGGCCTGACTGTCAATAATGAGTCGGGCTATAGAAAGTTGCCAAAATTGGGGTCAGTCACATCTAATTTCTTTGACTATATATTAGAGAGAAAAAATTTGATAACATACATTAAAATTAGCCTAATAACAACAACGGAGGTACTATTAATTATCGAGTATTTTTCTGTAGTTGAGTGAATTCTAGCTTAACGTGTTTGTGATTATTGATTCCAGATATAGAAGAAAAGGGGAAAGATTAGTAGAAAGAAGTGGGTTTCAAGAGTTCTAAGAAATTGGGGACAGTTTGATGCTTACTGCTACCACTCCAAGTTAGATGGAATAGAGCATAGAGCTCTTATAAAGGTGTAATTAATTTGATGCTAATTGTTGTCCAAAAATCTCCTTCATTTCAAAAAATTGCACTAAAATATACAAGTAACATTCAACCTATATATATAGGGAGACATAGGAAACGGTCAAGACATCCTAGTAAGAGCTCATTCATAGTGCTTAATTAATAGGTGATGTATTTGGTTCAGCTCGATGTGACTGTGGAAACCAACTAGCACTTGCAATGGATTTAATTGAGAAAGTAGGAAGAGAAATCTTGCTTTATCTACGAGGCCATGAAGGAAGAGGAATCAACTTAGGACATAAACTCGAAGCTTATAACTTGCAAGACCAAGGTCATGATGACACTGTTGAAGCCAAACCTTAAACTTGGACTAGCTGTCGGTGTGCGTGAATATGGTATTGGTGCACATGTAGTATGTTTCCGTGACAATATAATTAACAAACATGTGTTTTTTCAAATTTGTTGAATCTTATACTCAAAATGTGTGTAAATTTCACTAGGGGTTCGTACCGTCAGACTAATGACCAACAATCCAGCTAAATTTATTGGCTTAAAAGGTTATGGCTTGGCTGTGATAGTTCATATACTATAGCTTGGAGAAGAAAGAAATAATATGTGACTCATTCTTCGTGTTACTTTAGAGAGTGTTTTCGGCTAGACCATTTAGGCTTGAGGTCCTATTTGTTCTTTACGAATCACAACATATTTATAAAAGTAGCTAATATTTCTATCTGCCAAAGCTAATCTATTCATTCGAGCCTTAGAAACCAAAGATTCTCCTCTTGGCCTAGAGTTTGTTCTAGTTCCTCGAGGGAGAGAAGTTTCAAGGTCTTGGTGAAAAGCAGAATTAGGTTGGTTTTACATAGCTTTTTGTGAACCCTCCAACTTAGCTAAGACCCTCCGCCTCCTTTGATTAATATAATCGAAGACATCCTTGTTCTACTTCATTAAGAGACTATGACAATTTTGGAGATTAGATTTAATTGGCTTCCTCCTAGGCCAACTTGAGGCAACAAGTCATGGTACGAGTAAAAGGTTTCCTATCTTTATTAAGGACCTCAGGGTCTTGCAAACTTAAAATAAGGCAACGGTCAGAAGTAATTCGTGGAAGATGCTCAGAAATAGAGTTGTGCCTCCTTATATTAGTCCAAGTAAACTTTTGGCCACTATAACCTAAATCAATGAAATTGCAAGCACCCATAATATTCATGTATAATTGAGTTTTTTTTATCATAACATGAGTGACTATATTAAAGTCTCCAATAGCCAACCTAGGAATATTAACATTTACAACAAAGTCAAATAAAGCGTCCAATAAAAGCTTCCTATTTTCAAATCTAAGATTGACATAAATTGTAGAACAAATAAAAATTCGAGGAGAGAATACATCAACCAAACAAAGAGCTTCTTGTGTACGTATTCTCCGCAAGAATATGAACCTGAATATGCGTAGGGTTCCATATGGTGAAAATACCCCCAATTTGCTCCACCAGATCAACTAGATGCCAGACCCATGGACAACAAAATGGAGTTAGTGTGTCGCGACATGATTAAGTCTCAACTAGGATGATAAGTTTGGATGTTGATAGTTAACAAGATAGCGGAAGTTGGTTTTAAAATGAGGGCCTGCCAATCCCTTTACAATCAAGGATGCCTCCCTTGGGTCTCCTCTTGGGTTTACTTCCTTCTCTTTGATGGGGCACAACCATGTTTCTCTCATGCGCCATAGCACAACCTCGGACAATCGAGGATTTTTTCCCTCTTTCCATGACCCATTTCATTTCACCTCCATCAGTTGTGTTGGAAGTCTCACCTCGATAAACAACGCTGTCGGTAGGTGTGTAGGGAGGATTTCGTTATTGTTTATCAACCTTTCAACATTCTGGTACACCATCATTACCTTGCACTCTTGGAAAGTCAATGCTTAGATGTTGTCCGACCCCAACTTGAATCAGGTAAACCATATACACGAGGTCGAGTTCGGGAATTACAGGTGGGTCTGGATGGGAGAATATCAAGGTGGCTCCCAACTTAACACGTCGGATTATGGGATGTGATAGTAGGGTGGAGGGCCACCGAGTGGCATGGGGCACGATATTTTCTATATTTTGGGTTCAAAGAGACAAAGTGGAAAGGCAATTTGGAGTACTATGGGTTTGAGTTCTATTTTGGGGTTCTAGAGAAATGGTAGGGTGACATGCAATTCATTAGTAAGTTCATCGGCCGGAAATTTGTATTTTCTACCAAGGTCAATGAGGATATGAATAGAACTTTTATGTAAGGGAGGAGTATTATGTGGAGAACATACTTGCAATGACGCATATGAATTATGACATGACGTTATTTCAACAACTAAGAGGAGACAATACGTGACAAACTCTAATAATCCCTTCGTTTTTTTTAATCTACACACTTTTCTTTTTAGTCCGTCTCTTTTTAATCTACACACTGTTGTTTTTTCTATTTTTGATAATATATCACATCTACTTTCTCCTCCTTTTTCACCCATGTCATTCATTTTTTAATATTTTAACCCACTCTTTTCAGTTTTTCTTTCATATTTTTGTACTTTCTCCTTGATTATCCCCAAATAAATTAAAATGAAACGGAAGAGTACTTACCAAGAGCTTAAACAGGCTCTTACCTATGTGATCCTGAAGCATCTTTGTCCTGTCAAACGGAGGGTTAAGAGTATTTTAGTCAATAGTAATCAAAATAAGAAAACGCAATAGAAGTTCTTACTTCTTAGAGCATCACCAATGGCTTGGTTGGTCTTGGTTGGTCTTGGAGCTTTTTTCTTTCTCTCTCCTTCCCTCCTTCTTACACCTCACATCCCACTAAAACTCCAACCAATCATCTTTTTTTTGTCACAATGGCTTGGTTGGTCTTACTTGGTTTTTCTATTTCTCTTTCTTACTTTCACCAAACCCCACCCTATACTCTCTCTCTCCTACTTTTACCAAACCCCACCATATTCAATGTTTAATTTTTTTTATATGAAATAGATGATTTAAATTAATAAAAGCTTATTAGACTACGTTAAATTAATTACGAGCTAATTAGCTTACGTTAAATTAATTACGATAATTAAATTACGTTAGAAGCTAATTAGCTTACGTTAAATTAAATTAGCGTTAACTTGAGATTATAGTAAATATGTGTTAATTAGCTTACTTTAAATTAAATTACGTTAACTTGACATTATAAATTTAAAAAAACGAACACAATACATAAGATAGATAATTAAAAAAAACACACATACATGAAATCTGATACATAAACATAGATAATTTAAAACACAAATACATGATAGATTGATACATAAAGCTAAGATAGATAATTTAACACACACAAATACATGAAATTTGAAATTAACTTAAACCATAATTAATTAAATAAAGTAGTTAATCAACTTGACGATTAGGCCCAAACTTACGCCATATGTGTTCAACCAAGTTATTTTTTAGTGAGATGTGAGTTTCCGCATCTCGCATCTCAGATCTTCTCTCCATGTATGCACCTAAATTTCGCGCATCGAGTCTTCCGTTGTGCACAACGAATGACTCTTCTCCGACTTGGTTAGATGACCCCTCGTTATTTTGAGTTTGAAGCTGATCATATTCGTTTGGATCTCGGTAATTTTGATAAGTATCACGCTCATCTTCAACAATCATATTGTGCATGATGACACTCGTCAACAGCGGTACTTGAAGCAATTTTCAGGTACTCGTCAACAGCATCAGATGATGAACCATATGCCAACATCCTGATAGCCGCTGTGCATTTTTGTAGTTTAGATGCACCCATCCTTCAGTAGATCTGGTTTTTGCACAAAGAATTTAGCATCTTGAATTGTTACACCTTCGACATACGAAGGAAAACATGCCTATGCATACGAAACCTACGACGAAAAATATTCTCGGGGTATAGAAGTTCGTTGCTGAAATAATCATGAAACAATCTTTCATGAGCTTCCTCACGTTCCCTACGCACAAATTTTAGTGCGGCGGTACAATTTCTTCTTCATTTGTTGCTCAGCATCAACGGATTGACTCCATTCTATTAATCTTGAACCATGTAATTAAAAAACTCAGAACCTGAACTAGAAGAACTTGAATCATAGTTCATTTTGGAGATATGTTGATTGAAGAGGTGTTTCTAGAAAACAAAAAAATTGAGAGGAAAAGTGAATGGAGTTGTGATTTTATTGTTGAAGTTATGCTCTATTATATAGGAAAAATCCATCATATGATGCATAACAGTAATTCATACTATTCAACGTCAGGTGAGTTGACAATTCAATGCAGTACTATTTGTGAGTGATTAGACAATTCAATGCAATAATAATAATAACAATAATACTACTAATACTAGTACAACAACTACTAGTAGTAGTAGTAGTACTACTACTACTACTACTACTACTACTACTAATAATAATAATAATAATAATAATAATGATAATAATAATGATAATAATAATAATAATAATAATAATAATGATAATAATAATAATAATATATAATGATGATATAATAATAATAATAATAAATAATAATAATAATAATAATGAAAACAATGATGATATGGTAATAAATAATTATAACGTTAATGATAATGATAATGATACATTCATAATAAAAAGTTAAGACACATACATATTCATAATTAAAAATTACAATACAACTAATTGCAAACTAAAACATTTAAAAACATGAACACTAACTAAACATATTTGTCCTTAAATTGTAGCTTAAGTTTTTCATACATCTCTCTCTCATCCGGATCAAGGGAAGACTTAGCCATTAATATATTCCAAATTTTGAACTTTCTATCTTCCTCTTTCGTTGATTCTCTCAAGGCATCACGCTCCTTTTGATACTCAAGTAAGTCCTCTCCCACACGAATCCTCCTCGTAAATTCCGAAGAGGATGGAATGGAGATGTAGAACTGGATATTGGGGCTTTTCTCCTACTCTTGACTTTCTTGACACCGTCAGGACGTATTGAGCTCACACCTTCATCTGGACCAGACCGTTTTGAGCTTCCGCTCATTTGGGTGCCATCTGTCCATTTGTCGTAGTGTTTCAGAACATTCCATGCATGCTCCAATGTAAATCGGGGTCCATGGACTTCTATCCACATCTCACGGGCTTCAGTCAGGACGTCTTCAACATTGCAGCCGGACCCCTTCTTCCTTTTCGCCTCGGTATATATCCCGACCCATGCATTCACATCTCCGTTGATTTTTTTCCAACGACTAGTGATAGCTTTGAATGTCCTTAGGCGTAAAGTTGGATTGAGTCGTCGTGACTCTTCAACCTTCTGAAATACCGAACCCCAAAAACCGTCACCATTTTGGTCGGTTCCCTTTAACACATCTCCTCCACACTCTAGATATGCCGAAATGAGTGCATGATCTTCATCTACACTCCATTGAAACTTTGATGTTGTGGCTTTTTTTGAAGTAGGGTGTTTTCATTTTCCTGTGATTGGATTTCAACTACATCGTCGTTTTCGTTAGGTTGTTCATGTTGTTGTGAAATATGTTGGGATATAGGAAAATATGGTTGAACTTGTTGTTGGGATAGATGATTAGAACTTTGTGGAGATTGTTGTGTAGCTTGTTGAGAATTTTGGTAATTCGATTGGCTTTGAAAAAACATAAACATTCTTTGAAATTCTGGATTTTGTAGCACACTTGGATCGAATTGGAAATTAATTTGGGGATTTTGTGGTGGTTTGGATTATTTTGGGAGTAATTAGGATTATTTGAATCCATAATATTGACTTACTTTAAGTAATATTAGGTAGAGAGCTAATTAGATAAAAAATATATTAGGAAGAGGTGTGGTAAAATATATGAAATTTGGGCTCAATTTATAGCTAAAAATATTTTATAGCCGTTATTGTAATTTTTTTTTTTTAATTTTAACGTCATTTTTTTTTTTTTACCGTTACAAAATTTGTAACGTTACAAATTATTGTTTTATGGGAAGCAAAGTTATACAATTTGCAACGGTAAAGCTGGCAGCAGAATTGGGTGCATTAAAAGCAAAAAAAAGCTGGCAGAAGACACTTGGCAGCAGTTGATTAGCTGCTCAGTGGCATCTGACGCGCGTCAGAGCCACTGACAGCTCGTCAGCTCCTTTGCCCCACACGGGTTCCGAAACGCTTAACTTCCCTTGCTTTCTTCCGCCTTTTTCACCCAAAACCCAGCGTTTCACCTTTTTTTTGCCCAGTTTTCTTCGCCACGTGGCTGCTCCTTATTTTTTGTGCACGCCATCCGAGGAGCTCTTGGTCTGGAATTCTAGACCAACCAGCTCCAAGGACCAAGTGTCCCAATGGTTAGACTAATTAAGACTAGTTTTACTTTTTGTTAGACCAAGTAAAACTATGCCATTGCTCATGCTCTTAGTACCATATAGTTAATCGATTTTCTGGTGTACTTTCTTCGCTTCTCTCTCTTCTTTACTCTTTTAGTGGACTTTGTCAGTTGTCACCAACTCATGTCCAAATAATACATGCTTCCTTGTATCTCTAATTCTCTACCCTAAGAAAAAGTCGAAATTTCGGCAACTTTTCGGTGAATTTCCACTCTTCAATTCCTTAATCCTGCTGTTTTCCCTCTTCCCCCAATTTTCTTCCCCAATTCAATCCTTCATTTCCTCATATTAGGAAGAAATCGCGAATTTTAGGTTTGGGTGATTGATTGATTACTTCTCATGTTTAATTCTCTTCCATTTTCTCCTAAATCGCCTGTAAATTTCACAACAAATACTCCATTTCCTTACTCAATTTCTCATCTTTTCCTCCCTTCCGACGTTTTCTTCATACTATACTTCAATTGCTCTCGTTTTCGCCTAAAAATTTGATGATTTTTTCCATCCTTCATTTTTCGATACAATTTCACAAAATCAAGCGTAGTAATTGAATTGTTCTTTTCTTTCGATTGAAAAAATGGCGGCATCTATTGATGAATTACCCTCTCATATTGTGTTGGAGATTTTGACTTCAGGAAGGTTGAGTGCTGTTGATCTTGTGTGTTTGGAATTGGCTTCTTCTATTTTTGGAGGAAGTCAAGGGTTGTACCCTCTGAAATATCGGTCTCTCGTTGATTTGGCTGCGTTTCAGCTATGTGTTTCGCACCCGGTTTACGCCCCCATGGGTTTCGAAGCTCGTAAGGCGCTTATTGATCGGTGTGGTGGTAATTGGAAGAGGGTTTTGAGGTTCTTGCAATCTGTTTATCAAGCCTCTGGCATTGTTGAGACTTCAGCAGGCAATGTATTGCTTCTTCTGGCTCTTAAACTTTGATTTTAGCTATATGATAGTATAGAATTACTGCTTTTTGGTGATGATTGACTTTGTAGTTACTGATAAATTGAGGCAATAATAAGAAATTGTTTAGCTTCACCAGAGTAATTTTCAGCTATCTGTGCACTGATTCTTTTGAACTTTGTATCATTTCTATTATTGCTTCTTTTTATTTTAGCTTGTGCATGTGGATGAGTTGATGTCCATCACATTAGGAGAAATGACTTCTAAACTATTCATGAGATTATTTGGGGTCATTGTTGTGAGACATGGGTTTGGTTTGCGCGTTTGGTGGAAGTTGCAACATAGAAAATGATTTGCTTATAATATTCGAACTACCCTCTGATGTTGTATTTGATCTTTCTTTTTTGGGTTTGCTTCTTTAGGGTTTGTTTGGTTTGATTAAAAACATTTTCTATGAAATATATATTCTAGTGGTAAATGCAAATGAATATTATTTGTCCTGTGTCTGGTTTGATGGAAACTTATTAAGCTATGAAGGGGAAATTAGAGTTGTTGGGAATAAGAAAGTTGAAGAAAATGATTTCCTTCAATTTTGGAGGAAAATGTTAACAAAGTGATGGAAAAATTTTTCCACCTAAGTTTTCCCTTTAAAATCCCTTGTTCAACCAAACTACGAAAAATGGGGAAAATATTACTTTGCCGCATATGTGTATTATTACTTTGCCGCATAATATTCATTATGTTGACTTGGTTTCTTATTGTTTTGAGAGTGACTCTGTTGTTGCTTGTGTTGTCAAATTAATTAACAGATGCAGATAAAAGCTGGAAGATATCACACTCTGCTTGTCAGCAATTCATCTGTTTATTCTTGTGGTTCCAGCTTGTGTGGTGTTCTTGGTCAGGGCTCAGAAATGACACAGTGCGTATCATTTAGCCCGATCAGTTTTCCTTCTTCTTCACCTGTGTTCCAAGTTTCTGCTTCACACAATCACGCTGCTTTTGTCACACAGTCCGGAGAGGTTAGTGATAGTTGTTTATTTATTTTTATTTTGTGTCTAAAATCAAAATAATATGTTTTTGTTGAAAAATTGCAAGGAGAAAAAGGACAGACATTTGATTCTAGACAGTAGCAAAATGTATCGTTGTGCCTTGTGCATGAGTTACAACTTACAATTGTCCTTTTGTTGTGTAGTTTATGGAATCAGTTTGCCATATGAGTTTTTTGCGACACCTGTCTAGATCAGTAACAAATTGTGAATTCATAATACACTTGTTGCATTTTCTGAAATTTACAAGCAACCTCAAAGCTTCGTTGCATTTTCTCAAAAGATCTATCTAGATCAGTAACAAGTTGTGAGTTTAGCATAATGTCTTTAAAATTTTAAAACAAGCTCTAAGCTTCGTTGCATGTCAGGGAGGTGGTATATTATGAAAGCTTGTGGTCTAGGTAATACAAATATAACCTATGGCTGTAATTTAGATGGCATTGCTATTTCCCTCTCTGTATATTCCTAAAATCCCCCTTCTATTTATATGCATTTGTACAACCTCCTTTCCCCCCCCCCCCTATTCCTTTATAAAACCTATCCCCCCTTTTACCTACCCATCTCACCTTTTTTTACTTTTACCCCACCCATACCTTACATATACCCCAATTTACCTTACCCAACAACCTAAGTATTCCACCACTAGCGCCTACACCACTACCACCATCAAGGCCATCATTGCGATTGCAAGAATCACCAGTTTGCCACCACGGGACGTAATTTACTAAATTGACGAAAACGGAACCTACCACTGCAAGCACCATCAAGGCCATTATATGTAATTTTCAACTTTTGTTCCTTAATAAATGTCGTTCTTAATAACGGAAAAATGCGACACACGTCCAATTAGGTGTTGAAATGGTGGTATTATTTGCTGTTTTCCAACTTTGCACCTATATTTCTTTAGAATATCCTTGGTTTTTATGATTTGACTACCAATGTATAAGCTTACATGATGCCATATGGTATCCAAAACCCCAATAGAAATTCTGTAGCCAAGATTTGAAAGCCAAATTAAAACTCTCCACCCCACAAGTGGTTGTATTTCGAAAATGAATTGCGGCCATGCTCTGAAAAACTTCTACCTATGAGGGGTTAACCAATTCCGCTCAATATACTAGATGCCCACAAGCTTTTCATTTCTGCCCTTGCCTGATCATAAGAATTCTCTGCACTTGCATTTACGATAGTCCACCATTTCCATTTTTGAATAACCCTCTAAACAACTTCAACACATGGATTTTGGTACCTCGTGTCTCCACATCTCAATTAATGTGCCAAGTACATAGAAGATGTGGGTAATCCGGAAAAACCTCACAAATGGGCCGAACCAAACCCATTTCAGGATCAACGAAAAAGAGTTGAGGACTCGCCATATCCAATGAAATTACTAAACGACCTCAACACCCATCTATAACTATTTGTACTTTGTAGACTCAATGAATTGCATACCGTATTGATTTGTCTCATAAATTGATACAATATCGATAACCAATGGATAAGTACGGAAGTCTGTACCTAAAGGATAAGTATCAATGCACGTGTAATCAGTTGGTCCACATTGGTTAGGGTCCATGACACATATTTTATTAATCAGCCAAAACGTAAAGACGGTTCAACCTATATATGACCTTCACGCCCCTGCGTGTTCTGAAACTATCTCTTATTGTAGATACGTTTGATTGTTTTGTGTAGATTGTATATTGCGGGGTGTAGTCTGTTAGTCATTTCGCAAACCATGTGTCTGAGTGTCTTATCTCATCATTGAGAGCATTCGTGTATCTATGACCCTCTTGATACGCTATAAACGCGTAGTTATCCTGTTCATTAGGTTTCATGCATACTAAGATATTTAATATTCGACACCCTTTCGACAACAACCTGAAACGGACATCCTCATGATTTTGTCAACATATTTGGCCTTCTTACGATATTTGGGTTCGCCAAATGTCTAACGTAAGGTGTACAACAAAAACATTTTAGGGTAAAACCAACAGGGCGCCTTACGATTTTGCTTCCAAGAAATATTCATTACTTTAAATCTTATACTGATGGTGATTTCTTGAACATATTCGAACACTTTTCCGTTTTAAATCTATGACTATAACTAATTCCATCTCCATAGTTACTCAAATATGGAACCTAATGTTGGATTATTCAAAAGAACTAATTAATACGACATCGTAACTATGATAATTAGCAACAATATATAGAAGGGAGTTATTGTTAAAGATGTTAAATTAACATAAAATAATAGGAAATTAATAAAATAATTACTAGACATTCATAGGCCTTTGTCATAGATGCTTGAGAATAAGTTCAAGGTAGGTGTATGTAAAAAGCGCCTCAGCCTATGGTGGGTTGTCCAAAAAGAGGCACCTGAACTTTTGGTCAGACGTCCATTGCAGGCGCGTGGGCGTAAGGTAGGCTGTCATGTCTGCCTTTGGTTTCTGGTGAAAAAAATATAAATATTTGTTTGTCACATTTTCTGCTATTGAGAACGAATTTTATTCGTTTAACAAAAAAAAGGTAGTAAATGCATTGTTCGCCGTAATTGGAGATGGTGGTCAACATAGTAATCCGGCGGTGCTTTTGGCGGTAGGTTTTGTCCTTGTCAATTAAGTGGATTAAGTCTAGTGGTGGCAAAATAGGTGGTCTGGCACTATGGCAACGGTGGCTGTCATGTTGGTGGTGGGTGGAATACCTTAGGCTGTTGGATAAGGTAACTGGGGTAAGTAAGGTCATTTTAAGGGTCATTGATAAATGCTAGCTTTGCTTCTTCAGATCAATTGGTTGGATTTTTGGATTGAGATTGAGTTGTAGTTTCTGGTTTGTTGTTGGAAAATGGTGGCTTTGAGCTGATATTTCTGTGTCCTTCTAGTGTGAGTTTTGGGACTTTGATGATGGGATGCTATGCTTTTGTTGGAAGATTTTAAAGCTGCAGTGCTGCACTGTACCTTTGCTTTACTAGCTTTCTTTCAGATGCTGGTTTCATTGACTAAAATGGGATTCTTAAGAGGTGGTTGTTCTTGCTGTAGTAGATAACACCTTTTGCCTCTATGTGGTCCATTAACTTTATCTGTCATTTTTTAAACCATGTTCCTCTACACTACAAATCAACTGATCTTTCTTAGCTGATCACTTCTTTTAGACTAGTTCAGTAATGAAGTAATGTATTATTTAGACTAGTTTAGTAATCACTAGAAAATAAATGTTTCCGTGGCTGTGTTTTTTGAGGTATGATTATTATCGATATACTACTGAAAGGGTTAAACTTTTGTCAGTTCGTGGAGTGCATTTGTTAAACAATCTTTTGCTGGTACAGGTTTTCACTTGTGGAGACAATTCCTCATTTTGTTGTGGGCATAAAGATACAGGTCGTCCCATTTTCCGGCCTCGGTTTGTTGAAGCCCTGAAAGGCATTCCTTGTCAGCAAGTAAGGGCAATCTTTTGTATATTGAGATAGTGTTCACCTGTCTATGGATTATTTTTTTTTTTTTTTTGAACCAATAATGTCTATGAAATACTTTTTTTGTCATTCTTTGTTTTGATTTATGATTTCTTCAGTTTTCATTTTACTCCATCTCAAATTCTTTACCCGAATTTTTCTCTCTGTCTCAAATTGTTTCCTCCATATTTTGATGATAAACTTTTCTATCTATGTTCTTTCTTAAGTTGGGGACCGCACCTGCAAACTTTGTACATTTTATTCCCTCTACCTTTACGCCCTCCTCAAAAGAGCATGTAAAAGTTACTGAAACAGCAATGGGCAAACAATCTGAGGCGAAGGAAACATATATGTGGATTTGTGCTATTAGCAATTTGTTTTGTTTGCCTGTTTTCCAAGTTGTTCTTAGCTTGTTGCATTAGAATTTAGCGTTTCATTGATTATGAATTGGTTTAGTTAGCTCTTTGTATGAGAAGCGCTTATGAAATCGATCGTTTGTGTATAATGTCATCTAAATAGTGGCGTCTTTTTTTAATATACATGTTTTTCTAAGATATACACATTGATTTTGTGGTGAAAAAAGTTTTTAAATTTTCATTTTGTAGAGTATCTCTTGTTAAAATAATAGCTCTATTTGTATATTGTGTTGGATGATGTGAGTACCATTGATGAAATAGCTTGCTTTGATTTTATAGTGAAAGCTTAATATTGATACTGTTGACTGTTTTCTGGTTTCTGGATGTCTGAATATTGTATTCTACACCACTAAAGGCAGAAATTATGAAATTGGACTCTTTTTTATGTTATATCCATGTAAAAGAAGGGTAAGGTAACAAATACAGTAACCACTTGCTGATTTGTCAAAGAGCTGTGTCAAGTACAGGAGTCTGTCAGATAATATTACTGAGTAAATATTCTGTCTGTTCCTCCCCCATATTTTTGGTATGGGGGTTCAGGGCTGTACATCTACCTGCACTCCTCCGTCTTTTGAAGGGAAAAATCCCATTGGGGGGGAGGATTTTCAATCATGAATTCTCTGTGTGTGGTTGGTCAAGTTTTTAGCTGGGATGAGGCTGTATGTTTCTATAACTGATGCATCAGATTGCTAGAGATCTTTTTATGGGTCTTAGCCTGCTGTGTTATTTCCTACCTTGCCTAGTCTCATGATTGCAACAAAAACAGTGTGTTCTGATGATCATTTCTTTCTCCAGTACACCACGATTATTAATATTTTTTGTAACTTGTGCAGGTTGCTGCAGGACTTAGTTTTACTATGTTCCTCACAAGAGAAGGCCATGTTTATACATGCGGAACAAACACAAACGGACAACTTGGTCATGGTGATACAATGGATAGACCAACACCAACACTTGTGGAGCTGCTTGAGGGTTTTGGCTCAATGGTTCAGATTTCAGCTGGTCCAAGTTACTCTTTAGCTGTGGCTCATGACGGTACAGTATACTCATTTGGTTCAGGTACCAATTTCTGTTTAGGACATGGTGAGCAACATAATGGACACCAGCCCCGGGCTATCTTGTCATTTAGAAGAAAGGGTATTCATGTAGTTCGTGTCTCAGCCGGTGATGAGCATGTTGTTGCTCTTGATTCTTGTGGATATGTAAGTACATTTAAATTGATTGATCTTTTTGTCAAGCCTGGGTGCTGGGTTGGTCCTCACTCTTCAGTATGGCTTTTCTGGGATCTTGTACCTTTCTTTATATATATTTTATATTTTGATCAACTTTTTAGGTGTATACATGGGGAAAAGGTTATTGTGGCGCTTTGGGTCATGGGGACGAGAATGATAAGACAACTCCAGCGCTTGTAAGCAGCCTGAAGAATCATCTTGCTGTGCAGGTTTGCATCTTGTATAATGTTACATCTAATGCATCCTAGCTTTCTAAATGGTCTTAGGATCATATTTAAATATGGGTACGAAAAGGTAAACATAGGTGAGCTGGAACTTCCACAACCTTTCTGATTGCAGGACCTAATCTAGGGAGTGGTGGTTGTTTCTTAAGGATAGAAACTGACTAAACATTTTCACTCCTTTGGAAAACGCTATAGGATGCATAAAAGGTTTTGTTATTCTTTGATCTTCTTTGTCCCTGAAGATGTATACTTGGGTAGTTTGGTTCGAACTTGCTTGAAGCCTAAATCTAAAACCCAAATTATTTGATTTCGGAATTTCAGTCCAAAGCCAAATTATTATAGTCCAAACGTGAATATATTACCAAACATAAATTATGTTACCAAAATTTTCTGTCATTTCATATCAGTCTATATTCAATCTACTCTAACCTAATCTGAAACTTTCATTATTTTTTTCACAAGATCAAGTTGGTACATGTCGGTACATTTATGATCGTAGAAAACAACTCCATACTTAGAAACTTATTAAAAGGTTCAAAAATAAAACTTTCATCCACAAGAGTTATCAAGGCTATCCAAAAGTGCGTCGACTTATCTAGTTGGATTTTAGAAGCTGCCAGGCAAAGTTAAGTAGAAAGGCTCCCCAATTTTGAGGTGGAATCATTTGCATCACAAACTTAAAGGGCAAAAAAAATTATTTCTCAACATATTTTTTAATTGAGGAAGAACATAATTGCTATTCGTATTGACAATTTGGGATTTCCTGTGCTTCAATCAAATTATCTTTCTTGGATCCAGTATGGTAATTGGTGAAGGACAAGCGAAGGAGTGAATTTTTGGTCAAATGGTTTGTTCTGAGATAGGGTCTTACAATTTTCTACCACTAGTAAGAATACACACTCTTGAGTGAAAGAGATAGGGTCTTACTCCAAATAAGTTACACCAGTCTCAAGTTGCAACATCACCCCCCCCCCCCCCCCCCCCCCCACCCCCGGATCTTTTTTATTTTCACTTAATGTGCATGGAGGTAAACGAGAGCAAGGGTGGAGGTTTGCTGGTGTGCTACAGTCAAGCTGATTGACGATTCTCCAGGACTAAGAGGGGATGCAGGAAAGATTGATTTAAAGGAACTGCTAGGCAGAATTAGGACCAAAACAAAAAGCATTGGCAGATAGGCAACTATACAAGAGGCTTGTTCCTTTTTCATACGGAGTACAGTACTATAGTAGTGACACCGCGGAACAGCCGGGCTGAGATATTCTCTATCGCTGGCAATGCATTTTGTTTAAAAAAATAGTTGTCAGTCTTGTCACTTCTAAGAGTTTAATTTGCGGCAATTGTCATAACTAGCCATTTTAAGAGTTTCTGCTTCAATTTCTGCTCTGTTGTTTTGTATTGAAGCTTACATTCCTTTTAATCTTATTGTTATCTGCAGGTTTGTGCTAGTAAGAGGAAAACATTTGTTCTAGTGGACTCTGGCTCTGTTTATGCCTTTGGGTGGATGGGTTTTGGTAGCCTTGGGTTTACAGATAGGGGAGTATCTGATAAGGTCACTAGGCCACGAATCCTTGATAGCTTGAGAGGTCACTATATCTCACAGATATGCACTGGCCTATATCATACTGTGGTGGTTACCAGCCGAGGTCAAATTTTTGGCTTTGGGGATAATGAAAGAGCTCAACTTGGACATGATTCATTAAGAGGTTGCCTTGAACCAACTGAAATCTTTGTTGATGAGATGGACGATTCTGTTGCTGCCAAAGCAAGCGCTTAAATGGTTGCTTACTGACCTAGTTGATGTTATTTATGATGTTTTTAGCTGAGGATGACTAGTTTATAAACGTTCCTGTCATATGTTGACATTTGATCTAGATGTGGTTGTGTTAGATTTGGCTGTATGCCTGTATCAAAAAGTACATAGATTGTGTATAACTACGATTCTGTTTTCCTGGTTGACATGCAGGATTTGGACCAATTATTTGGTGAATGGATTAAGGTTGTGTTTCTGAACTCGTATTTCATTTGAATTGGTGGTATTCAATCTTGGAATCTAAAGCTTTAGGAGCCGTAAGTGCCAGCTAATACAGTTATCTTGATGCCTGTGATGACACACCATGGTGTCAAACATGGCTGTTTTGGTTTGCCCATATTGTAACTTTTTTCCGAGGTGCCTAGCCGAATTCGACCAGTTCATGTCAGTGTTCCATAAATCACTGCGACTTACGAACTGACTGTGACAAGGCAGACTTCACTCGAACTGCTGCGACAATGCAATCATGCCTGATTTTCTGCTACAACACGCTTTTTAGAATTTTCATAGGTTCCAGTCCATTATTCACACCTAGCAGTAAGTTTCATGGGCTTAGTAAACTTAAGATCAGAGGAATAGAGGACGGAGAGAGAGAAAGAGAGTTGTGGAGATAATTTCAAAAAGTAGAAGAGCAGTGGAGAGAGAATAAATAGGTGGGGACGTTTTGATATACACATGTCTGTGCTACTAATAGCAAAAAGTTTGTTCGAGTTGAGACATTCGCGTTGTTTGGTAAAGAGAAGTTTGGGGTAAAATTAGTGGTTTAAATTCATATTAGAGGATTTTATTAGTCAATCTTCTAATTTCAGTATTTGGTAAAGAGAAGTTTTAATTAGCTTATTGAGTTTAAAAAGCTCTTTTTGAAAAAGTTTGGTGGAATGAAATGTTTGACATTAGAGGTTTGGAGATCAATTACATTTATGTGTCAAAGTTGGTGAAAATTACTTTAATAGATAATAAAAGGTACAACAATAGATTATGCACATGTCCTTGTTTGGCGATTAAGGCCATTGGCTTTTACTCCCAAATTAGCTAGCTATAAATTCGGTAGGGTTACCAAACGAGCCAATGTTTCAAATAGAACAATATTTCAAACAGGGCAATGTTCACTTATCGTTAGTTTCGTGTGGATAGTTGTAAAAAATTCTACTTCTACCATTCTTATCTTAACGGTCCGTTTGGTAGTCGTTAATAAATTGTGGTAATGAGAATGGATTTCAAGTGTAATTTTATTAGGGAAGCACCCTTAAAATCTCCATGGGCAAGCAATCTCACCCCTAAACTTGTGTTTTTGTCTCCAAAGGGAAGCAATTTTCATTACCACTCATTACCACCTACAAGGTGGTATTGGATGAGAATGAAAATTCAAGAAGGAAAGTGAACACTTTATGATAAATTAGCATTACCATGGGAATGGACAATGATATTTTTCACAAATTTACACACAAATTCATTCCCATTACCACCATTTATGACCAACTACCAAACGGGCCGTAAATACATTGATACTATTCATCAACTACCTTTGACTCTATTTTCTCGTTATTAAATAAACAAAATCATAGTCAAGTTTTGTTAGATTCATCTCAATGTATGCTCTCAAAATATCATTTTTTATGATTGTTACTTGTTCCGTTGTTTGCAATTGAAGATATTAATAATCTAACAAATGCATCGGGTCACATGAAAAAGTGAATAGAATACTTATATAGGAACATGGAAAGTATAATGACTAGTGGGCCGGTGGGTCTTGACAAGTATGAAAACAATAATTCAATATAGGAGTATAGCTGTATAGGACCATTAAAGGACAATAATTCAGCAGGAAGACAATAAAGGACCATATGTAGTTCAGACAAATTAGCAGTTAATTCTTATGGCCCATATATCTACAAAAAGCCATAAAATATGAGAAAGAAGACTAAGACTCAAGTCAATGATGCGTCAACTCTTATTTTTCACGATACACATGAATAAGTAGAGTGAAGCTTATGCTCGAGAGTCCAGATAAAATACAACCTGGTTATTTACCTATCTTCACCTTTCTCCATATCTTTTCTAATTGATGCATTTTGCTTTCCTCTGTTTAGAAATGAGTAGATACATTCACAGCTTGGGTTCATCTCTTTGTTCCATCAATTATAATTACATCTTTCAAATCATTGTTTCCCTGCTGGTTTTTGCTGTTCATGTAGAATCATTAACCTTTAACATCACTTATTTCGACATAAACGATGCAAAAAACATCAGCTACGGGAATGATTCAACAGTTGCAGATGGAGTTTTACAGCTCACGAGGAATAGAGTAGATGCTGAACTCAAACATAGTGTAGGACGAGCATCCTACTCTCAGCCTGTGCGTCTTTGGGATCGAAACACAAACGAAACAACCAATTTTTCAACTCACTTCTCATTTAACATCACACAGCTGGAAAATGAGTCTACAATAGATTATTCATATGGTGATGGTTTTGCCTTTTTCCTTACAGCCTTTAATGAGTCTACAGTTTATGCTCCGGAATATTCAGGTGGTGGATCTCTTGGTTTGATTTGCAATAATGAAAATTGTAACGTCGCCAGTAAACACCCGTTTGTTGCTGTTGAGTTTGATACTTTCAACAATGATAAGTTCGATCCGGGTATCTATGAGACTTATACTCATTTGGGAGTAGATGTCAATTCCGTAAATTCAATGGTTTCTTCACCATGGAGTGTACAGAATGGGACTACGGCAAATGTTTGGATAACTTATGATTCTTCTACTATGAATCTGAGTGTCTATCTAACTTATGATGATCATCCTGTCTTTACTGGGAAATATAACATTTCTCAGATGATTAACTTGCGTACTATCCTTCCAGATGAAGTCAGAGTTGGGTTCTCTTCTGCTACAGGGGATAGTCTTGAACTTCATACTATCCTTTCCTGGGAGTTCAACTCAACGTTAGAAGACACTGAGATTATTGTACCAACTCCTGCACAAAATTATACAACTCGACTGCCAACTAGGAAAAGCCAAAGCAAGCACAAAGCAGCTATCGTTGATGGCGTTTTAGCTAGTATCAGTGTCTTATTAGTGATTGGATTAGGCTTTATAGTGTTTCTAAGGTGGCAGAGGAGATCTAGGGAAAGAAGTAGTGAAATGACTTATGATGTGGACGATGATTTTGATAAGGAAACTGGGCCAAAAAGGTTCACTTACAATGAACTTAGTCATGCTACTAACAACTTTTCTGACGAACGAAAACTAGGAGAGGGAGGTTTTGGAGGTGTGTACAGAGGGTTTCTAACAGATCTTGACAGAGAAATTGCCGTCAAGAAGATATCGAGGGAATCAAAACAAGGGAAAAAGGAGTATATGTCAGAAGTGAGGATCATTAGTCGTTTGAGACATAAAAATTTGGTCCAGCTTCTTGGTTGGTGCCATGAACGAGGAGGCTTGCTTCTTGTTTATGAATGTATGCCAAATGGAAGTCTTGACTCACATCTATATCGGGGCAAGACAAAGAGCGTCTTGCAATGGACAATAAGGTATAATATTACCCAAGGCTTGGCTTCCGCTTTGCTCTATCTTCATGAAGAATGGGAGCAATGTGTGTTGCACAGAGATATCAAATCAAGCAATGTCATGCTTGACATTGATTACAATGCTAAGCTTGGGGACTTTGGGCTTGCAAGGCTTGTGGACCACAGTACAACTTCGCAGACAACTTTGTTAGCAGGTACCTTAGGGTATTTAGCACCGGAGGTTTTTAATACAGGAAAGGCTAGCAGAGAAGCTGATGTCTACAGTTTTGGGGTTGTAGCTCTTGAAATTGCATGCGGAAGGCAGCCTATTGATGATAAAGAAGAGCCTAATAGGGTGAAAATGGTAGAATGGGTGTGGAACCTCTATGGGAAAGGTGATCTTCTTGAAGCAGTTGATATAGAACTTGAAGGAGAATTCGACACACAGCAAATCAAGTGCTTATTGATGGTTGGCTTGTGGTGTTGCCACCCGGACCATGCTTCCCGTCCTACTATAAGACAAGCTATAAATGTTCTTAAGTTGGAATCTCCTTTGCCTAGTCTGCCTCTGAAGTTCCCGGTTCCTGTCTATTGCTCATCCCCAACGAATGTAGATAGTTCCTATATCAGTTCCTCCTCCTCTGGTATTACAGGCAGCAGTAGTGGTACTACAAACTCTTCTTGTCAGCCAGTTGCATCTGGCACTTCTCCTTTGTTGTCTGACAGCTTTAATGTTTGATTAATCTCTTTTCATTGTTCAGAAGAAAGAAAGTTTCTATGTTGGTTAGTGTAGCCTGTAGGTGTATGCACTTTCTTTTGTCAAACAGATGAAGGATTTCGTGCACTTAGCAGCAGCACGTAGCCATATACCGTGTCAACTTAATTTGTCATGTGAAGTTGTGATCTAAAAAATTTCATCGCATTGCAATAAAATTTTGTATTTTTTTTTGACATTGAGAAATCGTACATTAATTAAAAGAGCAAGTACAACCTAATGCTAATGCAACCTAAACTAAAAAATCAAATAAACCTATAGGAGCCTTAAGAGCTCGTACATTCCATCTAATACAGAAATAAATAAAAACGATACAAAGTCGCGTAGAAAGGGGAGCGTCGCTAGTCAATGCTGATGATGGTGGACGCAAACCTCAGATGGCTGATGGAAGTGGTAGAAGAAGCTATTGACGATCACGATTAGGACAATGAATAACCAATGGCGAGCGTCGCGTCTCGCCGTATGAGAAACCGCAAGATCTGTCATCACTTGGGATTCCGAGCTCATGACCATATGAGGAGTCATGTTCCATTGTGACTCACTACTCCCGATCGAAATTATTTCAGGTTTCCCCATGATGAAGGAGAAATGCTGATGAGCGGGCGTGCTGAAAACCCTTAGATGTAACTGGGGTGCCGCCTGCAGATTTGAAGTTTTCAAGGCAAAGACCATTAAGATCCATGCCAAGCTAAAAAGGAGAGCCAAATAAGTTGAACCCTTGAAAACACCTCCGATTTTCAAAATCGGTAATATACGTCGCAACCATGAAAGTCTATCATCACCTCGTCCTTGCTCACGATCACAGTGAGTCACCTTGTCCCTCAACACATATTCCAAAAAACCGACACACTTAACTATTTCTGCTTTGAACCACCAATCTTGACCCAACTGCCTAATACTTTGCGATGGCCACAAGGCCCACAACCAACCACCGATAACAACTTTAGCAACTCGTAAACAACGCACTACTTTTAATGCAAGATTAAACGCGCCTTTGACTAAAAAACTGGACATACTGACATCCAAAATAACAAGTTGGAGAACCCAACAACCTGGGGGAAGGGGAAAGGGGAGCCAGACACTAACATGGGGGGGGGGAGGGGAAAGGGAAGCCCGACACTAACAGGGGGAGGGAAAATGGGAGCCTGAAACATCTACAGGGAAGGGGAAGCCCAAAACAACCACTACATAAACCGGGGGTTGTGCCGACCAGATGCGAGGATGGGATGGGAACCATGAACGAGAACACTCTGAAACAAGGACGGGAGTGAGGATACTGACCAACTCGAAAAGTAACGCACATGGGAGGGTGAGGTGCGAAACTTGGCGAATAGGGAGGGAGATGGCGAGCACCGAAGCACAGGGGTGGAGGAGGGATGGAAAGTTCACTGATGCACAGGGGAGGGGGGAGTGGTGGCAACTGGCGCTAGAGGGGAGACAAAGGAAAACCACCGAAGCAGGGGAGCAAAGACGAACGAAAACCACCGAAGCAGGGGAGGGGAAGGGGTGGAAACTGACGTGAGAAGGTAGACAAACAAAAACCACCGAACAAGGTGGGGTGAGTCATGGATGCGCGATGGTGAGGGAGTAGGACGGGGATACGCACGACTGGGAATTGGCAGGGGAATAATGGAAGGGGAACAATGGAAGGGGACAAGGGCGACGACTATAGAACGAAAAAACAAAAACAACAGACGACAACACAGGCTCGCCGGTGATCGATGAAACCATGTCGGCCACCAGCGAGCCTGCAAAAGTGGTGGGCTGAAGGAACTTAGGGTTTGGGGAGTATTTTAGATAGAGGTTTATTTTTGGTGTTGGTTTGTTATTTTATGATTTTGTTAAAATTTTGTATTAGGACATCTTGAATGGTTCTCATTTGGGTTAGATATCTAAATATTTGTGATCAATTTTTTTTTGGTCAAAAATCAAGATGTTTTTTTAAAGACTAATATTGAGCTAACACGTTTAATAAATTAAATGTACATAGATCCATCAAAATGACGTATACTCAAATAATTTTCTATATTCAAACCGTGTTTGGATCCTCTAGAGTTGTAAAATAACTCTACAAGGTAGAGTTTGAGCAATATCAACCATTGAATAAAAGATCAATGGCTCATATACAACTCTACCTTGTAGAGTTTCACTAAAATTCTAGAGGATTAGGACTCATTCAAACTATATTCTAAAATCAGTAAAATAGAAGACTTGTATTTTTGCCTAAACTAAAACTAAACTTACTATAAAATACAATATTGTTTTTTTTTTATGTGCAAACTATAAAAATTAATTTTTGATGAGCAAACATAAATTGTGTATGCTTAAAGATACATTTTAGAGTATTATGTGGTAGTACAACCATACTTTTTGAATGTGCAATTTTTTTTTTAGATCTACACCATTCTTTGGACCTAAATTTGTTTAGTTCAGTTCAGTCTTTTAGTTGGTTTCTTTTCCCTATTCAGTTTTGTTTAGTTAAGAACTTAATATCAGCAAAAAAACAAGGCCATACAATGGCGTCCGTAGTGGGCCCTAAGCTTGCACAGAAACGCGACACGGGATAGGACACGGGGACACGGGGACACGGGGAAACACAAATTTTAAAACTGAGAAAACGTGAGGGAAACGCAATTTTTTTCTAACAATTTATTTTATACTTTATAATATCAATGAAAATAAAATTCAATATAACAAACAAGTTTAATTTATAATATATAATATTCAAACATGTTCAAAAATAAAGTTAGCCAATGCAACTTATAATAAATCCAAATAAAAATAATTATGTGAGCTTATATTAGCTAAAACCACTAAGGAAAAAATACAGATTCAAGATCCGGTTCATCAAGAGAAAGGTCGGCAAACTCTAGAAAGGCGTTTTCTTCGTTCCCATCATCCATGACATCAAATTGATCACCACCTACATCCCACAATTTTGTCTTCCCAGCTGTGTATTCATTTGTGTTCCTTGATAGAAGACGCAGATTAGTGTGAATCTTCACCAAATTTTCAGCTCGTTTTGGATTCAACCTATTTCTCCTAAGTGAGTGAATAAAAGAATATATGCTCCAATTACGTTCACAACATGAAGATGAAGTAGGTTGTCCAAGATATCTGAAGGCCAAAGCTTGAAGCAAACTAGTAGATGAACCAAAGTTAACCCACCATGACATAGGATCCATGGTACCCCTAGTATATAAGTTTTCTCCACCCCTGTATACTCCAGACTTGTATGAGAACATGGTATATTCATCCATAGCTCGGGCAAAATCAGCATTGTCAGGAAATAGTCTTCTAAAACAACTTACTTTTCCTTCAGATATTTCTGTGTCTCTATGCGGAGGTACTCTATTTGGATTTTCTTCAAGCCATGCCTCACTATAAAACCTTCAAAAGAATAAAAAAAAATATAGAAACAATCATTATTCATGTAATATTAAAAAAATGAGTAAATTGATCTAAATATATAAGAAAGAATTTACCTAGGATTTAATGAGTGAGCTAAGCAATTAAGAGGAGTGTTGCTTTTTGTCCAACGAGCTACAATAATGCGATGAATACTTCAAAAAACTCGGAGTAATCATCATCATCATCATCTGTCAATCCTTCATGAGTATAAATCACAATTTTCACCTTTTCAAGCATAGAGTCCCACATCTCATATACCAAATGTAGACTTGGCTTATCGGTATCACAAGCCCTTATCATTTCATAAATGGGTCCAGTGAAGGCAAGAATGTAGTCCACTTTATCCCACCAGCTATCACTCATTACTTTTTCTTTTACAAAACTTGCCTTGCCTTGATCATCCTCTTTGTAACCCCCCCATTCTTCACTTATCACCATGGCCTCAAGAGAACGCCTTAGAAGCTTAAACCTCTTTAGCATAACAACCACTGAAGCAAAACGAGTATCAGCCACTGCAATTAATTTCAAATAAGAAAATCGATTGAACATTGCTAGTCTCATAGAATGATTCATAATGAAGTTTTTCACCTGCACTGCATCATCATGAACTTGAGTAATCCAATGACATTCATCATATGTTTCAATATTCGATTCTATATTTCTTGCAGCACAAATATTTTTCAAAGCAAAGTTTAATGTATGGACAACACATGGGGTCCAGTAGATCCATGGATACTTGATTTCAATAAGTTCACCAGCACCCTTGCAATTGCTAGCATTGTCTGTTATTACCTGAACAACATTCATGGGACCAACTTCTTCAATAACTTCTTCCATAAGATCTGCAATGAAGTACTTGTCCTTGACTTCACCAAAACAATTCACACTTTTAATGAAAATGGGACCACTCTCACTAGTAGCCATAAAATTAATCAAAGGCTTCTTTGTGGATCACTCCAACCATCAGACACTATTGTAACCCCTTTCTCCCTCCACGTAGCTTTTATTGGTTCCAAAAGCATATCTAGATGTTCTAATTCTTTTTCGAGCAAGGTGGTTCTTAACTTGTTATAGTTTGGAGGAATATAACCACTCAAATTATTGTCTGCAGCAAATTGAAAAACCTTCAAGTAATGTGGGTTTCTTGCCAAATTAAAAGGTAAACCACCAGTGTAAAACATACGAGCAATCTCAGCATCTAGATGATTCCTAGCTTGTACATCATATAGCTTAGTGATTGGATTCTCCTTTCTTTTCTTGGTTTGTACATCACTTGGTTGACCATCACTAGTCTCACTATAAGGAGGAACTCCTTCATCCAAGTTTGTCATTTGACGCACCATTTCTTTTGTGGTCTTAGTACATTTTTCAATTCCTTTCCCCTTAATTCCAAGCAAATGGGCCCTTACTCTTGTATACGTTCCTTGAAAAAACTTACCACAAATATCACAAACAATCCCCACATTACCCCCTTTCACTGCCCCATCTTCAGTTTCAGTGTTGACAACATTAGTAACATATTTCCAAAGAGGTTTATCTATATCATCCTTTTTAGATTTGTCATTTGCACTACTAGATTGAGGATTAGACATATCACAAATAGTGAAATAAATCGACAAAAGCTGCAAATTCATAGATAAAAAAAAAACATAAATCATAAATATTTTAAATTACAAATAATATAATTTATCAATTATTACATTAATATAAAAGTTACATGGTCATATAAACTATTTAATTAACTTGCAAAAAAAAATTGTCTTTATTAACTCATGGCTAATTAATTAATATGACGACCTGATGATGTTAATAAAATTGAAAACAAATTGATTAAGTAAAAGTTACATGATATAAAATTTTAGAATTATCGGTACAAAATTATAAAAAAAAAAAAATTGCAAAACTAAATAATCACATCCTTATTCATTACTATTTCACAAATATCACAAAAAACAAAAACAAAAACAAAATCACTACATGTGGCGTCACATCAATTTGGCTACAATAGTACAATACAATAGTCCAACTTGTCCAAGTTTGCAGCTCTAGAATTCATTAATGTGGAATAAACAATAAAGTTACAGTGAATCTACTTTCCTCCTAGACTCAAGCAAAAAAAATTCATGATGTGTCACAGTGTCAGTATATGGTTATTAATAAACTCATGGCTACTTTCTACTTTCCTCTAGACTAAAGCAAAAAAAATTGATAAAAAACTGTGAATCTGACACATACCTTGTAAAGTGTTAAAGTATGTGACTGCTGGCTGATGCAGTAGGAGTGCGGTGGTACAGTTTTAGAGAGAGAAATAATTAATATATACTCCCTCCGTCTTTTTTTATTTGCTACATTTTGCCATTTAGGGGTGTTTCAATTTATTTGCTACATTTGCAAATATTTCCATATATAATACATAAGTCCCACACTTTATTTACAAATTTGCCATCACTTCCTTCTTGATTTTGTAAATGTTTCCATATATAATACATAGGTCCCACAATTTACCTATTTGCTTTTTTGTTAATTCCATTTATGTCAATGGTCCCCACTCTCTCCTTGGTCTTTGTGAAAAAGTGCTTGTAGCAAATAAAAAAAGACGGAGGGAGTAGTACACTTAATGAGTTAAATAGGTAAGGTTAGGCTTTTATACTATGGGTAATGTTATATGTAACCCTTAGGGCTATATATAAGCATTAAATACATTTCTTTAAAAATGGAAACAGTTTAAGAATTCAAGACACATTTTCACATCAACTGAGGTAATAAATGCTTGATTTAATATTTTATTTCCATTATAAGCACCTTATACATAGCCCTAAGGACTACATAAATTATCTATCTCAATACACGTTTTTTATAGCCAAATTTAAAAAAAAAAGCCCAAGCTTCGTAACACGTGTCTGACACGCGACACGCAAGCTCGGTAAGCGTGTCAGTGCTTCATTTAATATGGCTTAACCAACAAGTATAAATCGTGTACTATAATAGTGGAGTCAATAATGTTGTCGTTTTCCAGTTTTTCGAGGACCTTGTCCACCAAAACAATTATGATTCGGTATTTAAGGAAATGGAAGAGGATTCCCACCATCACATGTATTAGCTGCGATTGTATTGATCTATTCTATGCTTCTAATACTTCTTTGGTTTGACGGAGTCAATAATATATTAAAGTTGGGAAGCCATACTTGTAATTTAATAACATTTGAATTTTCAGTGAAGCATATTAAATCTTTGCAAGTAGATTAGTAGAATTATGGTGCAACTGCGCTATTCAACCTACCAGTTGATCCTTTATTGCCTACCTCAAGTTTTTCCCCATTGTTTTGTAGCTTCGGCTTGTATTTTCCTGTTTAGAAATGAGTTGATGTGTCCACATCTTTGTGTTCATCTCTATTCTCTCTTTCTCTGTCGTGTTTACTGGCACTTCATACATCTTCTAAACTTTTGTTATTTTGGTATTTTATGTATCTCAATTTTCCATCCATTTTTATGATGACAAATTAAAGTAATAAACTAATTGAAATAATTCAATCCCTTGATTATTTCCATTCCCATAATATATATATATATATAGGGTTGGGTTCTAGTGAGAACCCTCTTATGATGAGAACCGTGAGAACCACTTAAAATGAGCAAAAACTTCCTAAAATGAGCAAAAAAAAAGTAACAAATGAGCAGAAACATAAAATGAGTAGAAAACATTAAGTTATCAAAACCGTAAAATGAACAAAAATATAAAAGAAGAAAAACGTAAAATGAGCATAAAAAAGTTAAATGAGAAAAAAGTAAAATGAGCAAAACGTAAAATGAGCAAAAACGTTGATAAATGAGCACAAAATTGTTAAATGAGCAAAACCATAAAATAAGTGAAACAAAAAATGAGCAAAAATGTTATAAAATGATCAAAATTTTCGTAAAATGAGGAAAAATGAGTGGTTCTCACGGTTCTCACGGTTCTCACCATAAAGGTGGTTCTCATATGAACTTAAACATATATACGGGCCGGATCCGCTGAAAACCAAGACAAAGCTGAAAATTGAAAACTTGAGATCTGGACCGTTGGATCAAACAAACCAAGATCGCGTGGCTGATATTTCTTGTTGTTAGTTTCTTTCACAATACTAAAACTTAGGTCTTTTTTCTTTTCAAGAGCACAAGCACGCTTCTCTTTCTCCCTTTCTCTCTCCCTGAATCTCTCATGAAATTTGGATCTGTCGCAAGAAAAATCTAAGATTTATGATTCAAAGTCATCCGATTCAATATAATTGAGATTAAAAGGAGTTATTTCACTTGCTAGCTTCAATTTCAGTTTTCGAAATCCCTAGCTATCGAAATCCCTAATTTTTCGATCGCTCTTAATTTCGAAATCTGTAATTGATTGAAAATTGTTGAAGATTTGAAGCTATTGATCCAGACTAAGACGGAAAAAAAAGGTATTTTCGATTTGTACTGGTGTCTGATTATTTGTTCAAATTATTAACATTCGTGGATTATTTGTTGATTTTCGTGGATTGGTTTTTGCTTTTTGTGGATTAATTTGAGTAGTTCGATTTCCTATAATTTCGAATCAAGCTTAGATTTCGATTTTTCGAGAAACTCATACTGCTTGTTGTAATGTAGTTCAAGTGCTTCAAAGTAGTGATTTTTGGTTTTTGTTATGTTTATAGTTTATTGGTGATGTGATTCTAAATGCTATGAGTTATTGAATTCATGAATTTGTATGTAAAGATAACTATAGTTAGATTTTCACAGTCCTGAATACCTTGCTGGTACGTACTAGCTTTTGTTTTTCTTATTCTTGGTTTTTTTTGTTTTTTTTACTGCTGATCGATGATTATTAGGCTTAATGTGATTGCTCTTTTTTGTTGGTATTATTATTGTTTCTTTTTAGTATTTAACATTAATACAACGATAATCATGTGTTTCAGTTTCTTCTTTAGTTTCAAGAAAAATCTGATTATTACTGTTTTCTTGCTTTGTTCTCTCTGAGTATCCTACATTCCTAATGTCATTTCTTTAATCTTTGTCTACTTAATGCTTTCTTCTTTACTGTTTTGCCTTTCTTTTCTTGTCTTTTTATATTCTTTACTGATTGATTTCTACTTATGTGTGTCCAACTTTTGTTGAAAGAGCTCTAAAATTGCTCATTGATTAGGAATTTAGGATGGGTAGTTTATAAGCTTTCTATTTGCTAATCCGTCTGTCCTAGTGAATATTGTTCACTTTGGCTTTTATATGAAATTTCTCAACAAAAATCACATCAACTTTTCTCTTACACGTTTTATGCCAAAAACTCTCCATCAATCTAACAAGCTTTTCTTACCAAGCTAGCTTGGTTTAGTGATAAGGAAAAAACCTTTCAATCCCAAAGTTGGAGGTTCAATCCCCACTAGGAGTTATGAAATATATCAACATATGCAAATTCCTACTAATTTTCCTAAATTTTGGTAGTTGGTGTTTCAGAGTTCAGAATTCAGATCTAACAATGCACTTTGTGAGCAACTCACAATTTTTGTATACATTACAAGTAATTAAAATACAAAAAATAAAGTATTATATGGGTAATTTATATATTGATAAGGGTAACTAATAAGATAATTTGAGCAACTAATGTTTTTATATGTACATAACAAGTAAATAATAACACACGTTACATTAACTTGATTACACAAAGGATAACTTATACATTGATAAGGGTAACTAATAAGATAAGTTGAGCAACTAAAGATTTTACATTGACTTGGTTAGATAAAGGATAACTTATAGATAGATAAAGGTAACTAATAAGATTATTTGAGCAACTAACGATTTTATATATACATTACAAGTAATTAAAATACAAAAAGTAAAGTATTATATGGATAATCAAAATACAAAAAGTAAAATATTATATGAGGAACTATGCAAATTCCTACTAATTACATTGACTTGGTTCAGTTAAACTTGTTGAAACTGGATACACCTACCTAAGAGAGATAAAACATGTAATCTTGTAATCCCAATGGAGTAATATATTTACTTTTAGATTAACTTAAGCATAGTTTGGGATGGCCTATATGATGTTAATAAGACATCACAACTAATCTCCAATGTTTTATATTAATGTGCATGTCATATGAAAATTCATAGACAAGTTCCAATAAGTCTAGATATGTCAAATTTCAGTTTACTAAATTATATTGATTTATGTTCTTGTTGTTCCAGTAATCTACAATAGAATGGAAGATGAAGAATTTGCTCCAACTCCTTGCATTGATGCAACTCCAACTCCTTGTGTTGATACAACTCCAACTAATGCTACTCTCAAACTTCTAACTCAAACAACAAGATCCACATTCACTCCTCGTCCATCTACACGCCTAGAGGTTCAAAAGAATGGATCCCTTCTGCCCTCCTGAGTTAAAACCTACTGTTGGATGCCTTTTGATTCTCTAGTTGATGGTATTGAGTTTTATAAAGCTTATGCTCGGTTTTGTGGTTTTGTGGAAAGATTGGCTACTGAGAAAAAAGATAAGGATGGTCATGTTTACTTGAAGTACATTATTGTAATAAACAAGGATTTAAAGAAGATGGTGAGAGTAAAACAAAGAGTAAACCTATAACAAGCTCTAGCTCGTAAAAGAAGTGTAAATCGTGCTGGTTGTCAAGCAAGGATAGGTTTGAGAAAACGTAGTGATGGAAAATTCATGGTATATCTTTTTCATGAATCGCATAACCATGTATTTGCCACTCCAAAAGCATGCATTTTCTTAAAAAATCTCGAAACTTGACTCTTGCTCACAAGAAGTTCATATTTGATAATTCAAGATTGAATGTTGGACCAAACAAATCTTTTAGATTGATAAAAAGCATGTAGGAGGATATGAGAATGTAGGGGCGTCATTGGTTGATTTAAGAACTTCAGTCGAGATGTTAAAGCTTACGTACAAGATGTTGATGCCGACATGTTTGTAAATAATTTCAAAGAAAAGGCAACCAGTAGTGGTGGGGGGTTTTTCTTTGACTATTGTGTGGATGAAAATCGACATTTGACTAGAGTTTTTTGGGCGGATGCCATTAGTTGGAAAAACTATTCTCTTTTTGGTGATATGGTATCATTTGATACAACTTTTGATACCAATAAATATTGTATGGTTCTTGCCCCATTTACTGGAGTTGATCATCATGGAAAATGTGTTACTTTTGGTATGGGCCTACTTGCAAAAGAAGATATAGAATCTTTCATTTGTTGTTTGAATGTTTTTAAAAAGCTATGGTAATTGTCAACCTACTTGTCTCATTACTGATCAAGATGCAGCAATGAAACAAGCAATTGAAAAAGTTTTCTCTAAGACAATTCATAGACTTGCATGTGGCATATCATGAAAAAAGTGCCGGTAAAAGTAGGTCCAGATATGTGTAGAACAACGAAGTTTCTTGAGAAACTGAATGCTTTGTTTGGGATAGAGACCTTGAGCCAGATGAATTTGACAAAGGGTGGAATTCTGTGATGCGTGAATTTGGCTTAGAAGATGATGGGTGGTTTACTGATATGTTTAACATAAGACATATGTGGATCCCTTCTTACTTTCGAAATCTTTTCATGGGTGGTATTTTGAGGTCCACACAGATTTCAGAGTCTGAGAATAACTTTTTCACTTTGTTTACAAATGCAAATCTTCTTCTAGTTGAGTTATGGTTTCGGATAGAATCAGCCATGGATGCTCAAAGACATGCCCAAAACAAACTCAACTCAGATTCTAAGAATTCCATGCCTTGTCTCATTACTCCTCTTTCTTTAGAGAAGCATGCATCTCTTGTTTACACACACAATATGTTCACAAATTTCAGAGGGAGTTTCAAAATGCAATTTTTAATTGTGGAGTTTACAAAGTACAAATAGAGGAAGCTGTTGAGGAGTTTGAAGTTGCAGATAATACAAGGAAGAAAACATATCATGTAACTTATATTCCTGATTCTCATGATTGTTTTTGCTCTTGTAAGATGTTTGAATCCATGAGAATATTATGTCGGCATGTGCTTTTTGTGATAAAAGAGAAGTTTTTAACTGAAATTCTAGAGCAACATATATTGCATCGGTGGACTAAAGATGCTTCAAAAAAGCCCATTTTTGACTTTTGTGAGGACTTTGATGGTATAGAAATAAATAAGAAGAAAAAAGTTGTTGGGGATCTATGGTCGAAATTCTTCTCATGTGTAAGCCTTGTTGAAAATAACACAGACCATCTTGAGTTATTATTGGAAAGGTTATCTGCTTTTGAGGAGGAAATGAAACCTGGAAAAGAAAATGTTGAGCAACAATCTAAAGAAAAGCATATTGAGTTGTTCGTTGGTTCTAATATAGTATCAGGTGGTATACTTCCTCCAAACAAGTCGTCAAACAAAGGAAGTGGTACGGGAAAGAGAAAGAAAAGTGATCAAGAGATAGCCATTGAAGCAAGCAACAAAAAGGAGAGACTTTGTAGATCATGTGGTCAACTTTCAACTCATGATAGTCGTAATTGCCATGAGAAAAAGAAAAACCTAGAATGAGGTAAGTTTAGAATAATATATTATCACTACTACAAAAATGGCCAAAGAGACTACCAATAGGAGATCGGTTGAGGTTACTAACCCATTTCTTAAATAAAGGAAACCATTGATTATCTATAACCAGTCTCTTAAGTTTAACTATTTGACTAATTGAAAAAGTTGTTGTGAGATAAGAGACTGCTTCCAAGTAAAACCGGTTTCCTTGAAATATTTTAATTTTTTTAATTCAATTTTTTTTTCAACATAATACACTATGATACGTATATATTCTTCTTCTTGTTATATAGTAGACTATTTCTAACTAGAACCGGTTTCTTTAAAATATTTTAATTTTTAAATTTAATATATTTCAACCTAATACTAGTGTAGCTGTGTAGTATACGTTCTATATATAATTCTATTTATTTATAAATTTGTTTTTCCTTTTTGAAGCAACAAATACAATAAAAAAAAACCACCACTCCTAGTATTATGTATCTACTGCATCGTGGTTTACAGCATGGGGTGGAAGTTTAGGATACATCTCTCTCAATCCCGTCATACTTGAACCCACGCACACCATCACTAAAACCACCCACTCCCGTCACTAAAACCACCACTCCCGTAATCCAAATTCTCCCTGTAATGCAAATTCTCCCCGTAATCCAAATTCTCCTGTCACAATTACACCTAAATTCCCCTTAATTCTCAATTCAATTCGCAATTGAAAAACTCGAATTCGTCTTTCGCAATTAATTGCAGATTTTCACCACTCGCAAGTCGCAATTCCAGTAAATCCATCACCGGCGACGACATATCGTTCTTCCTCTTGCTTAGCCACCGGCGGCCACCACACCCACTGCGGAGCACTTGTCGCGCCTCCCTCTCTTAGGTTTTGTTATCTTCTCCTCTTTAATAATACACTGTTCTATTGTAGTGTAAACTAAAAACTGAAATTCGGTGTAATTTTAAGTTTTTTTGTGTGTGGATAATTGGTTTAGGTTTGATTTAGTAATTTCATCATTGTTTTCTTCCAACTCTTATTTGCAATTTTGAGAGCTAATTAGCTCAATTTTATAAGCACTAGAGATTGCTCTAAAAAGTATAAAATTAGTGATGTTAGAAGACATTGGAAAATTATTGTGTGATGGTGAGTGAATCGACCAAAATTGTTGGAAAATTGTTGTGTGATCGTGAGTGGAACGACCAAAAACACAATTTTTTTTATGGTGTATGTTAATCAACGGAATTGTAAAATCGGGTCCCCCTCTTTTGACTATAAGTTCTGATCGACCATGGTGGTGTGACTTTATCTAGTTCAGTCCCTGTTCCTCAGCTGCCTGCCTGCAGGAAAATGTTCCAAGCTCCATGTTCTTCTGCTAAAACCCTAAGATGATGGTTGGCTAAGTTAAAAAGGGACTATGGTGTCTAGTGCAATACTAGAAACAATGTCCGAAACGGATGTCTGGTGATTGGTATTGATGTTGTGCACCATTAAGTCATTAACTTCGGCACGACAATGGTGTCTAGTGAAGTACTAGAAATCCCAAGTCGAAGTAACATAGGGTTAGAGAATAAATTTATGATGCTTCATGGTATAAGGAGTGTGAGAAAATGAACGAAAAGTATAAACCTGTCTTCCAAGCTGGTTGACTAGACTTGTATCGATCAGCCAATGGGTGCTCAAATAAACCCATCTGAAACTTGACCCTCAGAATTCTTTTTACTGCATCATCAATTCTGCTCATTGTGATGTGCTTTTCTCTCACATGGAAGGTTAGGTCATTAATGAATTCTGTATAGTTGTGAGGAATCATGACCTGCATTGTTATCATAAAGTTTTTTCATTAGAGCAACTTATCCCGATACTAAATGAAGAGCAGGTATTTCTCTAGTTGCATTTCTAATAAAGTATGTAAGACCACATGAGCAATATTACTCGATGTGGATTTAAATGACGAGAATTGATGAGTACTAACCATGTCAATGTCGGCATGAATTCCAGCTTGTACAGTCATTGAATAGTTAGTATGTGGTTGAAGCATGTTAAACCAAATCTTTGGTATCAACTGTGTGCTTTGATGTGCCAATAGCTTGTTCGTAATTTTTTTTAAAAAATGGCAAGTGAATAAAGAGACCAGATATGTTTTTCTTCTTTTCCAATGACCCTTTTGCTATGAAAGTTTTGTTTAAAGCTCCGTACTATTTTTCTGTACTATTAGATTTCATTGGATAATTCAGTGGGTAGTAGTAAGTCTTGTTCTGTTGATCAGTTGAAGTATTACTTATTGGGCTTTTTGATAAGCAACACCACTTTCTTGCGATTGGTGCTTCGTGTCTTTGTTGGGGGGAGGGGTCTTACTAAGACCTTGAAGCAGTTTCTCAAAGATGGACTTCTACACCAATATCATAATGGGCAAAATCAGGACTCTTCTTGAGCTAGAGTGCTCTTACATCTTAATAACTCCGACCTCCCTCTAAAACAAAAGTGTTTGGTTTCTCTATAAGTTTTTGGTGTGCAAGATTACCTTAGATGAAAATCTTGAAGTTGCAGGGATTTCACATATGCACTAAACATGATCAGCAACTTTGAGAACTTCAAGGCTGTCTATTTGAACTTTTTGGGTGTGAGCTCAGATGATTCACTTTTAAAATAGACCTGAGTTGATATTGTATATGTATCACTGACTAATAGAGGTCTTCTAGTGTTACATTGTCTTATGGGATCGCTACCTCATCATGAACTAAATTGTGATCATTAAATAGCTACTCCCTCTATTCTTATGCGTGATGTTCTATACTCTCTTTTAGTTTTTTTCCCCATATGAATAAAGTAGGTGTATTGTATTTTTTGGATATGTCATTTTGCTAGTTATGAGGCTCTATATAGAAGACTTTCTTCCATGTGCATAAGTTCAATTGCTGTCATACGGCATCTGCCATTTTTTTTTCTTCTTATTGTAAGTTTCATCTGCCACCTGTAAGTTCATTAAGAAGAAAAATTATGGGAACATATGTGCCTATGTATATTTGAGTTTATGTAGAGGACCTGCCTCAATATGCATACATGCTAATATGCTATTATATCTAGTAATATATGTCGTTTCTAATTTATGTAGAATTCTGTTCTCTATGCCACTAGGTACATAAAGCATAGCCTTTTCAAATAACCCTGCACTTATCACATAATCCTTTGACCGAAAATGAGCTGCAGCATTGGTCAGTAAATTCAACTTGGTTAGAAGGATGGAATGTCGAAAGCGCCAGTCCTCATAATATACAGAAATGTAGAAAGATCAACATGTTGATTAGAATTCAGAAAACCCAGTGCTACCATTCTTACATGGTATGCCATCTAAATAAAAAATAAAACATGCACAGTTAGGATTCAACCAAATAAGCCGTTGATAAAATGGCTTCATAGATTTATATTCCTAGTTGATGCTGTTTCTTGGAATGCTCTTCTTGCCACACTATTGTTTGCACTATATCATACTTCATTCATATCATAGCAAATCTCAAAGTCCTTCAGTAACCAGATTCTTGATAGCAGTTGTCATGATTTATGGCCATTAGTAAACCACTTGTTCTTTTCAATATATTGGTAATTATCGATTATATATTGTGTATATAATTTCTTTCCCATATCGTTTATATATTATACATTAGGCATGTTTTGTTTCTCGTGTATATATTAAAGTCAATTAACTATATGCAATTTTATCATTTAACGATATAACTTATTTTATGTCTTTATAATTCATTTTAGGTGTGGCTTGTGTTGTTGCTAGCACCTTGAATTGCATTGTCTATACGTGGATTAATTAGGTAAGAAAATTTTCCTATTTTTGTGTTTGATTGCATATATTCATTTGCATTGACCTAGTACCCGTTCAGGGTTTACTCATTAGGAGTAGGCTCTACATAGTCCCTTGTTTGTGTTGATCTCTGTTTTGAAGATGGCTTAATTGCTCACTGCTTTACTGGTGTGGTTCTTAATTTTTTGGTGCTGTAACTGGAAGCCCTTTAGTTTTTTTGATTGCTACAAGGCTCAAGGCCGCGTTTTATAATTTGGTTGCTGTTAGGGGGCTGGATAATGGGGTTCTGGTTTTTCCCATTTTGATGTAGCTGCAACGTGATGAGTGTGAATTCCAGGTTTTTTTGTATCCATTTTGGTAACGGAAATGACGAGGCAGGAGTGTTTAACGGGAACTAGGAAGACGGTTGAGCCTTAGAAGATGGGAAGGGTAAGCCTCATCTGACTTAGATTTTTCCTCATACATGTTCGGGAAAAGCAGGAAAGTTAAGAGAATAGGTTCCTCATTACTTGGAGATTATGTCTCCTTCATATGGGCTTTGCGCTAGAAATGTTGAGAAATAAATGTTTGTTCTTGGTGAGCTTAATGATACGGGTTCTCTTAGTGTAAACAATGACTAATTCTTTTGTTGACCAAGATTTTAATTTTATGGGGGCCTGCTCCTGCCTGTCCTCTTAGTTCCACCTATAGGTGCGTGCTTATAAGTCATTATGGTGCCAGTTAGTCTGTCCCATGAGGAGGTGGATGTTCTCTATTATTTTTAATTTTCTAGGAAATGAGAGTCAAGAGTGACAGGATGTCAAGCCATGGGCTATGATTTTTTTGATTTGCCTGCCTTCCTTTCTGTCTATCTGTGACAAGTCCAGATGCCTCAGCTGACAAGAGAACATGTGCACCTTTCACAAACTTTGTTGTTTTTTTTTTTTGAAAGAACATAAACTGGAAACTTCAAAATTAGGAATCGTTTAGAAATTCGATTATGGTTTAGAAATTCGATTATTCTTGCTTTGATTTTTTCTTGCCGAATTTGTATGTATGAAAGTTATAAAATATAGATATAATAGTTCTAATTATAATTCTTTGTAATTATTTTGTAGTACTTTCCTGGATTCCTAGCACTTATTTCGCAAGACATGATTGACGAACTAAGAGATACGTGGGTGAAATATTTAAAACAATCAAACACGAGACGATGGAGATTGAAGACAATGGTCAATTTCAATTATACATATTATTTGTTCAAGTTAGAATTTTAATTTTAGTAGATATCATTAGATTATAGAAATTTTATTTTTAAGACATTAATTATTGGAATAAATTGATGCTTTGACTAGTGAAATTGATTTTGTATTTAAATTAAATGTAGCAAATATTTTTTACATTATTAATAAAGCAAGCAGGAATTTTTGTTTCATAATATTATTATTATGGTGGTTATTTATAGATTTTTTTTTTTGAAAGCGTATATACAAGGAACCACAAATACAGGAACATATAATGTATGTATATTGTAACATTTTAATTAAAAAAAAAACATGTAATACACCTAAGAAACCGGTTGTGGTTAATAACTGGTTACAAAGGTAAGGTAAGGAGACTGGTTATAAATGTTAACTGGTCTCCTAACCTCTTTCATAGTATATTTACACTTATCTAAGAGACTGGTTTTACCTATTAACTGGTCTCTCAAAGAATCAAAGAAACCATGTATTATAACCGGTCTCTTAACCTAGGACACATGTGAGATGGAAACGTGTTATTGTCCGGTTTCCTAGGCCGTTTTCAATCGGTTTCCTAGGCTTTTTTTGTAGTAGTGTATTTATACATCACTATCAAATGAGAGTTTCTTTTCATTCATTTATTAATACATTATTTATCACAATTTTTGTTTCTTTTGCAGTTACATGGAGGATAGTGATAGGTGGCCTGGTGATGACAAGAATCATGATGATCAAAAGGGGAGCAAGTATATTTTACATTACACTTTTTGGAAAACTTTTGTTTGGTTTTATAAAGTGTTACCTACGTTATTATTAAACTTCTTTCTTAACAATACGGAACTTTATTTATTATAGCATTGGTTTGTTGAAGTATTGGCTATTTTAAGTATTTATTATAGAGCAAAAAAACATCTTTTTAAATAATTACCCATTAATCATTATTAGTTGTTCATATGATGTTGAAAAGTTTTTACATTTTCTCTTTCACTTGAAGTATGGGGAAGAAGTGGACTCTAGAAATACGACTTAATTCATTTGAGTTGAGCAAAAAAATTGTATTGTATCGTTTGCTTTATAAATCGCTCCACAAAGTATCATTAAATATAATAATGTCAATAAAATAGCTATTTTAGACTTCGTAAACTGTAAATGAAATAGGTCAGGGTGATTTTTAAGACCATATAAATAATAAAATGAAAACAAAGATATATATCACCACTATTTTCAATGGTGACAATTAAAGATACACCTGCAACAGTGAAAGTTAAGGGATCAGAGGGCATGAGCTGGATAAATGAACTTCTTAATGCATGCATTCATCATGTTCATGTTTACAGCTATTGTATGAAATTCAACTATGATGATGGATATGAAATTCAATAATAAATTTAGTAATAAAGGTAACCTATAGATTAATAAGGGTAACTAATAAGATAATTTGAGCAACTAACGATTTTATATATACATTACAAGTAATTAAAATACAAAAAAATAAAGTATTATATGGGTAACTTATACATTGATAAGGGTAACTAATAAGATAATTTGAGCAACTAATGATTTTATATGTAAATTACAAGTAAATAATAACACACGTTACATTGACTTGATTAGACAAAGGATAACTTATAGATAGATAAGGGTAACTAATAAGATAATTTGAGCAACTAACGATTTTATATACACATTACAAGTAATTAAAATACAAAAAGTAAAGTATTATATGGGTAACTTATACATTGATAAGGGTAACTAATAAGATAATTTGAGCAACTAACGATTTTATATGTACATAACAACTAAATAATAACACACGTTACATTGACTATGTCCTTTCATCTTTATCAAATAAAAAATAATGCTTGGGAGACAACCAATACAAACTTGATCATTAGCTTGTTTCAATATCGAAAGTCCATCTCTTACTCTTGCTGCCACAATTGGCAAGATCACCCAAGTGGGAGGTCAAAAGAAGAAAAAAAGCAAATATTTAGATACACATAGGGAAAGTGCACATCTTCCAGGAAATAAAAAACCTTTATGAATCCAAGTAACATATCATATAGTCTTTCAAGCAACAACACCAAACAATATTTTCTCCAATTGCAATTAGCCACCAATCAAGCCACTAGTAACAAACCTTGTAGAGAGCTAGAGACTATATACATAAAACTTCTATCAGCTGCGAAAACTAGACATTAAAATCCTACAAGATTGTCGATAGTCCAAAAGTTCAAGTTCTAAAGATTACTTTTCAACAAAATATGCACAAAAAACTACCCACTTTACTCATAATTACAAAAAAAGTTTACTCATAATCATAAGCAATCTAACTCAATCTCCTTTTCTTGATGATCCTTTTTCCTTTTGTCCCACTTCCCTTCTCCAAACCAACCATCTTCTGTGCTTTTTTCTTCTCTTGATTTATCCTTTCCTTCTCAGCAGCAACAATAGCCTTCTTTCTAGATCTTACCTCAACAGCCAACACATCTCTTTGTTTGTTAAAATCATCCAACTTAGAAATATATCATTCCTTGATTCATTCATATCCGACAACACAAGAGTGGCACAAATCTGTGCTCGAAGAAATCGCCTCCCCAAAGCCTTACAACAAGATAAAGAAAAGAAGACCAATCACATAAGAACCGATAAGAAAAAAAAATTGCTACCATGTTATAAGTAGTACAAATGATATAGTAGAGAAGAAATAAAGGAAATACCTTCATCAAATGCGCATTATCAAACTTAGTCCCCTCGTAGAAATGCATGTGATAAATCAGAAAAACACCACAATCATCATTACTCTTACTTGATTTTCAATCAAATTCTTGAACTTCAAATTTATAGTGTGGAACTAATTCTGCATTTGGATGATTTCTTTTTGCAAGAAAATCACCCATTTGATCACACTACATAAAGATAGGATCATATTAGAAATATATGTCCAACATCAAAATTAATGGAATGAAGTGACATGATTGAGAAGATTAGGAAAGTGGACAGCAGAGTTGTAAGGGGGCTGCCTATATAACTTAATTATTGAGAGTAGCATAACACTTTCTTCATAGAATTGTAATCATCAATAATAGACTTAATTTGGACGTGTTTCGAATTAAACTTCTAAAATGACTAGTTTATCGGCACTTCAATCACTATAGTATATCAACAAATGCCCCAAACATTTGAGACATATCCAAATATGTAACCACTGGCCAAGAAACAGAAAGACATTGTTCAGGCATCATAACAAACAAGTAACACGTCCCCAATGTTCTTTATTAAGGCTAAAAATTGGAATTTGGAAGACATGGTACAGTCAGCACCAAATCAAAAAGATGTAATGGAAGGTAGCCACGAAAACCCAAAAGGTCCGTTGAACCCAATATCCGAAACTAACTTTGCTAAAATGGTCATGAAATGGTAAATTGACCCAGCACCAAGAGGTGACTGCTGATCAAATAACACTCATATTCAGCATGTTGACAGATCACAGAAAGAAACTTTAGAGCATAAACAAGATCCTAATAGCACATAATAGCATTTACAAGTATAAACACAATTTTTTTTATAATTGTAGTGATCAATCTATGTCCCATGAGATAAGATAAACCACCAAGTTGGTAGCACATAATATTGAACTGCACTTTCAGCAGAGATTAACAACCTTTCTTATGGAACTTTATAAACAAACCAAAAACTCCACTGCTGTGTTGCAAGCACATAAATAGTTGACAAAACGTTACATAACTAGTGGCTAAGCTTTCTATAATATCAGATGATATCATGCTTAAAAGAAAAGTAGCATTGTTGTAAATAGAGATGGTCAAGCATTAGCTACACCGAATGCTGCCAAACTTTCTCCCTCTTAGGCAGAAGCAACAAACTTTTGAAAACCATGAGCAAACAGGATGTAACAATAAGTGTCATGAGGTAGATACTTCCTAGATGACCACTTTATAACCACAAAATTCGACTTCCAATGTTTAAGTAGGTTCAGATATATAACCAGGAAAAATAGTAGTTTGACTGCTTCAAGGAAGACATTAGCTTTTTTAGGCAAGATCCTATATTTTCTTACCAAGAAATCCAGAAGTAATGGATGGAGGGAAATTAAGCAAATTCCTGTTCAGTCACTCTATTTTTCCCACCTTCTTAACTAACCACCCCTTCTTTCTCTAGATCTGCCTAAAAGTAGAGCCTATATTTCGCTCATTATACCAGGATAAACATTCTAGAGAACTATAACCTAGGAACACAACAGAGAATTTTTCAAGTAGCTCAAATTACCAACTTGATATAATGGAAATAATAAAAGGATGCTGCAAGAATAAAATTAAAAATTACCACATGAAATGAAAGATCTCGAAAAATTGCAATTTTTTCTTCACTCCAAATTCTATTGTCAAGGTACTGGACTTTTTGCTTCAGATGATCGATAACAAATAAAATATAATGGTCCTCATAAAGAACAGGAACATATATCTGCAAAATGAGCAATACATATTACTAACACAAACCATATGTTTTTAAAAAAATATATGGGAGAACACAATAATTCAAAAAAAAAAACTTTACCAAATTTGCAACAAAAATATCACAGCCGTTATTGAATGAAGTAACTCATTCTTCCCAACAATTTTGCAAGTCATTGGCATACGAGCTATTATCCGAATCTCGATAATCAAACAATTTTAATAAACAAATCTACAAAACATAAAATAACAGTTAAATCTAGTTAGAAAAATATTTCTACAATAACAAATTTGAAATTTATGAAATATAAACACTTACACTATGCCAGACACCAAAGAAGAATTTTCGAGCACCTCCACCTTCCAACCTATTTAACTCGTTTAGAAACAATGAGTAACACTCAACAACGCTTGAATATATTTGTTTGCAAGAATCCAAAGATAGCATATCTTCTCTTGGTATGATGTGAACCAAACCAAAAGTCACAAGACTCTCCCTACATAATTATACAAAAGATATCAAAAAAAAAAATACTATTGTAATCAAATTAATACAATTAAAGATAAAACATGCATATTAAATAAATAGGGGCAACTTATAAGCTGATAAAGGTAACTAATAAACAGAAATATATATCTTTGAACTTTGAAAACAATAACACAAGTTACCTTGACTTGATTAGACAAAAGATAACTTATAGATTAATAAGGGTAACTAATAAGATAATATGAGAAACTAACGACTTTTTATATACTTAACAAGTTATTAAAATGCAAAAGTAAACTATTAAATAAATAGGGGCAACTTATAAGCTGATAAAGCTAACTAATAAACAGAAATATATATCTTTGAACTTTGAAAACAATAACACAAGTTACCTTGACTTGATTAGACAAAAGATAACTTATAGATTGACAAGGGTAACTAATAAGATAATATGAGGAACTAACGACTTTTTAGATACTTAAGTAGTTATTAAAATACAAAAGTAAACTATTAAATAAATAGGGGCAACTTATAAGCTGATAAAGGTAACTAATAAACAGAAATATATATCTTTGAACTTTGAAAACAATAACACAAGTTACCTTGACTTGATTAGACAAAAATAACTTATAGATTGAAAGGGTAACTAATAAGATAATATGAGGAACTAACGACTTTTATATACTTAACTAGTGATTAAAATACAAAAAGTAAACTATTAAGGACATATGGGTAACTTATAAGCTCATAGAGGCAACCATTAAAGGTAAAACATGCATATTATTCCTTAGTACATAAAAAAAGAGGAGAATTAACACATACCCAGAATCCATGGAAGAATCATCAACCATGGAGTAATCAACAACTTCCAAGGCCAACCGAGACATGCTTTCATCAAACGAGCATTAGATTTCATGAAACAACTAACGTAAGTGATACTACCACCTAATTCTCCACAATCCAAAGAGCAAAAGGCTTTGCAACTCCTAGTGGCATACGAACCTTGCTCATCATCATGCCCAATATCGTCTACACTCTTTTAGCACCTCCACTTGGTCCACCAAAAGCACGAAAAAGTTCAGTGGCGACCTCATCTTTGTAAATTTTCAACAATACCATCAACATGTCTAACACCTCTGGATTGAAAAAAACTCTTGTGTTTGAGATATCTCCGGGAATCAGATGACAAAGAAGCATCTCCAAAACAAAGGTCTGTTGCAAGCTCCTGGAAAGTCTGAAATCGCTTTCGTGTACACATGTGAAATGACCTCCATATCCCTCTTCAAAAACAAATAAGCCTCATGGATGGCCTACAAAATTTAGTAAAATAAAATCACAGAAAATAAGTAAGAATCACAAAAGGTTACAACATTTTTTTTTATAAAAAAGAGCAACTAATGATTTCATAAACTTAATAAGTAATTAATATGAAAAAAAGGAGGAGGGGGCTACTGGGCAGGGGGCTGCCACAGCGTTGGTGGGCAGGGGGGAAGGGAGCTGCTGGGCAGGGGGAAGGGGGCTGCTAGGCAGGGGGAAGGGGGTTGCTAGGTAGGGGAGTTGGCAGGGGGAAGGGGGCTGCTAGGCAGTGGAGTTAGCAGGGGGAAGGGAGCTGGTGGGCAGGGGGCTGGGGGCTGGTGGCTGCTGGGCAGGGGGAAGGGAGCTGGTGGGCAGGGGGCTGCTGGGAAGGGGCAAGGGGGCTGCTAGGCATCAACAAATGCCCATGAACATACAAAAAAAAGATAAAAACTTGCATACAAAAAAAAAGAAGATAAAAACTTACATTTCTTGCACTAGATACAATCTCTCCATCAGTCATTGCACCTTCCGGAAGTTGAACTTCAATAAACCTTCCTCCAGTACTAGAAGTAGCTTTGACTTGGTGATGGATCCTTTTATCTCCTTCCTCCTCAAGAAGAATAGGTTGTGGTAGAACCCATGAACATGCTCATAACGCTCACTCACTGGATATGTTGATTCATCCAAAAGCCCTTGTCCAAAATCATTAGCCATTTTCTCTAATTTCACTCTTTTCCTAACCCTCTCATCCGTCCAATGTTGTATTAGAGGAATGGTTGGATTCTCCTTCTCCCCTTGGAATTTTAACCTATGAAAATATATAATCTCTAACAACAACATGCAACCACACAAACTTTCTTGCTTCTCATGATCCTTAAAATGAGATACATGTTTACCAAGTTGACCCAAAACATATGAGCACCAATCATAATTTCTAATTTCACTAACGACATGCAAGGCTTTTGCTAATTTCAAATCAACCGTCCTATTGGCGGTGGGAGTAAGAAAGCTACAAAGGGCATGCATCACAAAGAGTTTTTTAAATTCATCACCTCCATCTATGAACTCTCGAATCCTAGCCTCTATCTTTCCAAGAGGAATACCATCCACTAGAGGAAAAAAAAAGAAAGGGCTACGCAGGAAGGGCTGCGCTTTTTTTAAAAGCGCAGCGCTACTAGTGAAGGGCTGCGCTTTTTTTAAAAGCGCAGCGCTACTAGTGAAGGGCTGCGCTTTTTTTAAAAAGCGCAGCCCTACAAAACAGAAGGGCTGTGCTTTTTAAAAAAAGTGCAGCCCTTCATTAGTAGGGCTGCGCTTTTAAGAAAAGCGCAGCCCTTCTTACACTCAGAAGGGCTGCGCTTTTCTTAAAAGCGCAGCCCTATTGGAGGAAGGGCTGCGTTTTTTGGGACACGCGCAGCCCTTCATGGGTTTTTTTTTTTTATTTTGAAAAAAGCGCGAGCTTAAAAGACAAAGTGACTAGGGTTTACTCCCTCATTCTCTCAGTCTCTCTCGCGCGCCTCTCACAAATCTCATTCTCTCTCACCTCTCTCACCTCTCTCTCAAGTCTCATTCTCTCTCTCCTCCCTCACAAGTCTCATTCTCTCTCTCCTCCCTCATTCCCAGACTTTCTTTTTTACACTTTGCCTGCGTAGATTGATGGATCTGGAAACGAAAATGTTCGTCGGCTATTTTGTGAAGTTGAAGATCGATGGGTTTTCGTTTTCGTCGGCTATTTTTTGTCACAATCACAATTGTGAAGTTGAACAAAATAGCCGACGAAGATGAAAGCTGATGTTCGTCGTCTATGTTCGCCGGCTATGTTCGTCGGCTATATTTTTTGTCACAATCACAATCATCGTCGGCTATTTTGTTCGTCGGCTATGTTGTGAAGTTCTCTCTCAATGTTCGTCGCTGATTTCATCTCCTCTCTCAAAATATGTCGCTCGTTGTGATTCCAGATCTGAGTTTTTTGTTTTTTAATCTAATTGTGATTTCAGATCTCGTTGTAATTTTTTCATTTTTTAGACATGTAATCACTCTCAATTTTCGTTTTCTATTTTTCGTTTTTACGGTTAGTTCATTTTCTTAATTTCTTTATTGTTTTTCGTCCCTTGTTTTTCAATTTTCGTTCGTTATTTTATTTTCCTTCTCTCTATTTTCTGATTTCATTATACTTTTTTAGTTTCAGATCTGATTTCATTATACTTTTTTGTTTTTTAGCTTATTTAATTTCGTTTTTTAGTTTAGATGCAATAATATCATATTCTTTTTCGTTTTTTAGGGTTTAAGTTATAATGTTGTAAGTGTGGATTATGGTGTGTAGGCAATTTCCAGTTGAACAATTTTTGTTGCCTTTGTTTAGTTCGTTGCTGTTTCATTATACTTTCTATTTTGTTTATTTGTATGATAGTTCTGTTGAAATGTGCAATTCTTATAGAAAAACTTGGTTAATTGTAGCTTCAAACGAGTTAATTGTGCTTTTTGCTTTGCTGTAAGATATATTTTTGTTTTGGATTGTTTAAACAATATGAGTAGATATATCATAGTAGTAAAAAAATGCAAAAAAAAAAAAAATTTTATTTTTATTTTTTTTTGGGTCAGAAGGGCTGCGCTTTTTAGGTAAAAGCGCAGCCCTTCATGCTTAGAAGGGCTGCGCTTTTACCTAAAAGCGCAGCCCTTCTAAGCTTGAAGGGCTGCGCTTTTACCAAAAAAGCGCAGCCCTTCGTTGTGAAGGGCTGCGCTTTACTAGCGCAGCCCTACTTGAATAGTGAAGGGCTGCGATGGAAAGGGCTGCCCTAAAAAAGCGCAGCCTTACATGCCATTATCAGCGCAGCCCTACTGCTTTTTTCCACTAGTGATCATAACCATGAACATTAAATTGTTGCTTCCATACATCTTTCAATTGAGAATCAATGTTTTCACCCACACGAACAATAGCTATCTCAGGCACATCATTTCCCACATTCATTGGCAAACAAAACACATCATACACATCATATCGAGTAACAACAAACTCTTTATTAACACCAATGTTAAACATTAAACTAGCACCATTAAACCTTTCAACTAACCATGGCATCATTATCTTACATGTCTCAGTTAACTTCAAACCTAAAATCCCACCAAATCCAACCTCTTTTACAGCATCAATCTGCTTTGGAGTAAGGTCCTTTATGAGTAACTCCAACGAATGAGGTCTGCAACGTACTTTCATGATCCTTGCAGCACTAAAAGCAAAATAAAAACAAGAAAGCAAACTAAATATAATGTCGAACAACTAATATATTACGAGAAAAGAGTAACTTATAGCATCACATGAATAATAACAGAAAGAAAACTAACAATCAATGTACAAAAACATGTGAGGAAATTCACAAGGATATATCTTTGAACTTTCAAAACAATAACACAAGTTATCTTTGACGTGATTAGACAAAGGATAACTTATATATTGATAAGGGTAACTAATAAGATAATATGAGGATCTAACGATTTTATATATACATAACAAGTAATAATGATACAAAAGTAAACTATTAAAGACATATAGGCAACTTATAAGCTCATAAAGATAACAAATGAATACAGATAACTTATAGATTGATAAGGATAACTTATAGATTGATAAGGATAACTAATAAGATAATTAGAGCAACTAACGATTTTATATACTTAACTAGTGATTAAAATACAAAAAGTAAACTATTAAGGAAATATGGGTAACTTATAAGCTCATTAAGGTAAAAAATGACCATAAAGATATATTAGAACTTTCAAGACAATCACATTACATTGAAATGATTAGATAATGTACTAACACACACGTAACATACACAGATTCATTCTCGTTGCTAACTGGAGCATCCATCTTCTTAATAATTGCTTTGTTCTTCTTCAATTGACCCCCGGAAATAACCATACGCATATCATGTTGTTCGGGCTCATTCTTGTCACTAGCTTCCTCATCATCATCAAGCTCATCATCTATCAAAACTAATTTCGAAATTAGATACGATAGTATGAACATGTCAAATAAAGGAGAAGTTAGATAGATTACCTTCATTTGGTTGAACGTGAACTGTTTTCTTCAATTTCTTAACAGGAAGCTTTTTATTTTTCTTCCCTACATTCTCCATTTCAGCTACACAAAACAGATACATAATAACTATACTTAAAACAAGTGTTTTATTACAAAATCAAACAACAACAGATTAACAGAGAGGAACATAAAATTCAGAATGTAGACTACCACTATAGTGTCAGCATTCAGCAAGTGCATTATTTACTATCTCACATAGAATCTTCTAAATTTTCAAAGTATGACTTTGCTGAACTAGCCAGATGGCCTATATGAACTTCCCATGTCCTACTTGATGAACAAACTACAATCTTCGCAAACACAGTTTACTATGATGAAATTTGTCACTCTTGAGTCCTGACCGTATTTATCCATCAATTTGAACAAGTAGAATATTGTAATATTATGCATATATGAAAACATATATTATAAAATGAATCTAACAATAGCATATTTACATCATCCATCACTGTATTCAAAAATGATAAATAAGGAGGAGCTTGGTAGGAGGGGGGAGTTAAATGTTTGCTTCTTTAAGTTAAACCAGATCCAATTTATTCTCCATATGCACAATAGTCAATAGGGACATTGCACCTATCTACCCAAGAATCAAAAACGTTGACTGATTTGCAAGCAAACCAGTGTTAACATGCGGTAAAATATACTCAGATCAATTCACCAAGCTTTCAAAATCCTTCCCAATTAACAATATAATTCAAGATAAAAGTTGACCCTATAAATCTTGACTTTAGAGTGTCTTCTCATTTTAATCCCAATTTTGCTTTATTCATGAATAATCCGAAATTTAGGGATACGCTTCCCATCTAAGTCTCGGTTTTTCCTAAATCTAGATACAGAGAAAAGGACGATGACAACCTCCATTTATTTCCCCCTCATCCTCCCACCACAGACCTCTCCAATGACAATCTCATACAGTTGCACTACCATGAGCCAAGCCTCTGGGCCACCCTATCCAGAGTGTCTGATCATTCCCCCCCCTTTCACCATAATATCCTCAGCGTAATGTTCTACTTGAAACGAGGAGAACAGAGAGAACTTATCACTCTCTCCATAAAAGAACAGAAGTATATAGCAAGATTGTTATGCAAATGCATGGCCACAACAAGGACACATTAAGCAAATAATTGAAGGACTTTAAGTATCAAAAGAATCATGGTTCTCATCTGCTAAACTTCATTTGCACAGAAAAAGTTCAAATAACGCATGTCTAAAAGGTAAGCACCACTGAAGCAATTTCCTTTTCTAGGACAAAACCTTTTGCACTTGGTGCCATTAGCGGCCCATGTTGGGACAAGACATTCATAAATTATTGTAGATCAAAAAAGTGCACTAGCAACAACCTACAGAAAAGTGTATTAGGGTCTTAGCTTGGAAGATGGGCAATCTCTTTCAATTTCCTTTTGCAAGGGAACTTATAATCATCATTGAGTTTTGCTTCAAATACAAGCAGCAACTCATAAGAGTAGTTAGATGCCATTTAAAGGTCTGTTAAGGAAGATAAAATCACTCAAACAAAACCTATTAAAATTCAGGTGCATAATAACTATACTTAAAAACAAACAAAACCTGCACAATATAGGTGCTTGAAATTATATAGATTACCTTCATTTGGTTGAACTTGAACTGTTTTCTTCAATTTCTTAACAAGAGGCTTTTTATTTTTCTTCCCTACGTTCTCCATTTCGGCTACACAAAACAAATACATAATAACTATACTTAAAAACAAACAAAATAAAGAGAAGTGTAAAGGCTACTGATTAATAATTTAATCACAAATAACTTAACTAGATCAACAATGAAACCAAGCAAATATGTATATAAGTATCCATGGTGAAACAAGTTGACTGCATTTATGTGTGTGCGCATGTGCATGTGTGTACCGCGTATTATAAACTTATAGAAAATAACTTAACTAGATCAACAATGAAACCAGACCAATATGATCCTAAGCCTCCTAGGTGATTCTGTATGGATTCTTCACCATGGATAACACATTACAAAACCATTTTACAGGCGCAAAACTAAAGCAAAAAAATGGAATGTCAAAGATTCATTATGATGCTTGGAAGACATAGTAGATAGTACTGAAAAATTGGAGATACCTTGAACTAAGCAACTACTATCTGAACAAATTGTTGGTAAGAAAGAACCATATGATATACTACTACCTAGTTTCATATATGTCACATGATCCTTCATGAATATACTGGACTAGCAAAAAGTTGACAAAAAATGACCACAGATGCATGATAATACATATCAAATTATCTGACATAAATTTTGATGCACACTTAAGAGGAGTGTAAAGGCTACTAATTAATAATTTAATCACAAAGCAGCTTATTTGTTATTATGACGTCCAAATCAAAAGTTACCGAAACATATTCAAACTCTTCTAGATCCACTAGTAGAATAAACCCCTTTTGCTACTTTACAAATGCTTGGGTTGTTTTAACAACCCGAGCATTTGACAAGTTTTTTGGAAAATTAAAAAGAAAAATTCACAAATGCTCGGGTTTTTAAAAACAACCCGAGCATTTGACTAATTTAATATTTTTTTTTTTGAAAGGAATTTTATACTTGAAGTTGGGACGCAAAGTCTCAACACTATTTCGGTATTTCCCCTCTAATCTCTCTCTTTCCCTCTTCATGAAACTGCTTCTCTTTCTCTCTCTTCCCCTCTTCACTCACTCCTCGAACTGCTTCTTCGAATTCATGTCGAGGTAATTTTTTTCGATTTTTATTGCTGTATTTTCGTTTTTTTTGGTTTCCTAAATTTGGGGATTATTTTAGGGTTTTCTTTGATTCTTTATGTTTTTTTTATTCAAATCTTTATCTCTCACCTCGATTCGCCATACCGGCCACCGTGGTGAGCCAATGTTGTTCCGTCATATACTTCTTGGTTTGTTTTCCCTTTTCTGAATTTTCATCTTCCCAATTTCTTCTATATGTCAACCAAACAAGAATGCTAATGTTGTTTCTATGTCATGGCCGGATGGTCCTGTTTCCTCTGTTAAACTTATCCTTCAGGGCCGAAATCTTGAGGTAAATTTCTTTCCATCTTGAGTTTCTCTTTTTAATTTCTGTGTTTTTTTTTACTGAAATTTCATGTGGGTTTTGTTTATTTGGGTGTTTGGACATCTGGGTCGATTTTAGTTTTGTGATTTATGAAGATACATCATGTAGTGTAATCTTTGAAGTAGTATTTGTTAGAAATCTCGAGTGTGAGATATTCAATTTTATTGGTTATATATCATTTGTTGGGATATTACTAAATTCTAGGAGTATTTTCAGCTACAGGATGCTTATTTGATTATGATTTGAGAGTTGTTATTATCAATCTTTTGCTTAACTATCCAGTATTCTGAATTCAAAATCTCATATTTGCTACTTGATATTGTAATGTGGTTAATTGGGGTGGATGGTATTAGTCATATAGATCCTCAACAATGAAGCTTTCTCGTTTGATGTTATTTTGCTGATCATACTTGTTTCATCAATCTGTGTTCTTATGCTAAGAGAACTCACATGTGAGTTAGGACTAGTTGCTTCACATGTGAGTTGGAAGGTCGGTTGGAAAAGGAGAAAAATTACCTACCTGAGTCTTCTTTTATCTATCGAATTAATGAATACCAGCCAGCCTGAGCTTTCCTAACACTAGCTGTATCCTCTAGGTATTCCTCCCTCGCTGTCACAAGAATTCACCTTTTGTTTTACGTCATTCCCAGATGATTTGACTATAATCTACAATACTCCTGTCCCTAAATAATAGACCATATTTATGTTATGGGTTGTTCCAAATTAACAGGTCACTTTCTTCTGAATTGAATCTTTGAACTCTCCCACATTATAATTTTGCAATATTAACTTAGTTCCTTGAAATTGAACATGTTCTGAGGGATGAATGGGGTAAAGGTTTTTTTTACTGATTTTTATAAACCATCATTTCTCATACAGAATGGATAAAGGGAATACTTAATCGTTCATTACTTCTAATTTTGTCCTTTCTGTATCACCTCCATGAAAACCAAATCAGTCTTCAAACTAAAAAATAACCTAAAAACGGACAAGATCATCTTTAAAGAAGCCAATGGATATCTAAACAGGCTAAGGTCGTGACTTGACTTGTGAGGATATCTCAATTGGAGCTCTTGCCGATTTTTAGGTACCCAACAAGAAGCTACAACTTCCAAGCAACAGAGCTATAAACTCAGACCTAGCTCAAACGACTTAAGATTTTATATTCAACAAAAGATTTTATTATATACTACATGCCTTTGCTAATGGACAGGATATACCCCTATAATGGACAGGATAATGCAAAGGGCTTTGATTGAGTGTTACATCAAGTACGTGAGAAGGCATGACATTGCTTTCTTACCAAGTGCTGCATTAAGAACACAACCTATGGGAGTAATGTGGGTATCTAGAATACAAGGTGTCTTCTTACTATGAATATTTTATCCTTTCAATACCTACAAATACTATTTTTATGGGGAAGCATTGATTGATCACGTGTTGAAGTTGATGAGTAGATGAAAATTTCAGTTTTATTGTCTATGTATGTTTGACACGGAATTTGTGTGTTACAGTTAAGTGACAATGTTCGAAGCCATGTGGAAGAAAAGGTTGGAAAAGCTGTCAAGAACCATAGCCATTTGATGCGGGAGGTTAGTTTGATGCATATGATAAATGCTCTTTCATGGCATGCCGTTCCTCTGTATACATGGAGAACTTGTTCTACACCTAACAGAGAGGAGGAACTGATGCGAGTCCAAACCAAGTGGATTTACTAAAACCTCACATATTCGGTCAAGTAACAGTTATCTAGATAGACGGACACAAAAGATATGAGAATGAATGCAATGTTTTGCTATTTTACTGCATCATATTTTCTGAATATGGAGTACTTTACAACAACTTACTTAATCTTTGAACTTTTCTGTCAGATTCTTCGTACAAAGTACTTTGATATGCCACCTCTTACACTCAACGAAATTAAGAACTTTATTTATTAAGAACTTTTTATGAAATTAACTGTGCATGTTCTTATTGGAGCTTATTTTTCCTTTTTACTTTTATGTAGTTGGGTTGAATTGCTATGAACTATGTGTATGAATTGAGAGCAAATGTTACAGCAAGAGGAAATACGTGAATAATAAACTTTACCCTAATAAGAGATAAAGTTTATGTTAAAATCAGGTAAAAACAGAATATTAGTCTATTTTGGGACGGAGGAAGTAGAATCTTTAAGCAAACCATTACCCTTATTTTCTTTTTTTTCCCTATTGGTAAAGGTCTCTCTTGTACACCATGTTTTAGATTGTGTGCATTGATGTATCATCATGGTTAATGGTACAAGGATGCACCGTCAGAATAGTTTAACAACCTGAATTAGCAAATTGTGTGCCCATATTTGTTCCAGGCACCAAAATATGTCGTGTTCTATGTAGGACCTACGAAGTTCAGACTTGACTACTGGTGTCAGAGTTGGGTATGTGTCGAGGTGTCCAACTTATAGAGTTCTGATTATAATATTCTTTTATCTAAAATGAACACATCTATGCTAGAGTTTGGAGTATGCGGTACTCAAGGAGAAACAAAATAAAATGACATGAAACCTTCTGTATAAAGTCTTCATTTCTTACCAATCTACTCTTTTTTCTTGGTGAACTAGTAAAAATTGTTGATTTCCCTCTCTCGACTGTTAAGATTCTTATGTTTGTGTGATCTTCAGGTTATACAATGTCGGGTTGTTAATTGCTGGGAAAAACAAAGAGGTCTGCTCGTTGAAGCTTTTCATGTTTTTTTTGGTATTTTCCTCTTTCGTTTCTTGCCTTTCACTAGTTTACATTGATAAGTAAGTATAATCATTGATGATGATTTGTCCATAACCTAAATGTTACAGAAATGTTCGTGAAGATTTTCGCTGCAACTACAACATGATCTCTAATTCATAACATGTCTCCTCCCAAAAGATCATCTTGAGCCTCCATGTTTTTCTAATAGATTTTTCTCTATAGAATCTTTCTGATTCTCAGAATTTTTAGTTCCCTTCAACTAGGTTTAAGGATCTCACCAAGAGCTCCAAAACCTTGTCATTTTGTATACTACACTACTCAGAAGTGAAATGATATGTTTGTACCATTAATGTTTTGATTTTTTATTTGTGAAAGTGACAATAATCATTATATCACCTAAGGCAAAGTTTAAAAAGAAACACATTATTCACAGTTCTCCCTCAAAGATTTATAATGTACTTCTATTGTCCTATACAACAAGCATTTTAAGCTCAAAAGCAACTGATGTTGTATCATCTATTCTTGATTTTCTTCCGTTCTTAAAAGAGTTCTGTTTTTGCACTTCTTAGAGACAAATCTGGGGCACCTGTTTCTATCCTTCTGATGGTTTATGAAGCAGCTAGGTGCAATGTTGTTCGGCCACGATGTTCAACAGAGAGCAATGATTCAGGGAGCTTGATGTGGAACATCTTCATGGTAGCAACTTGGCCTCCTTGACATGTCTTGTGAATGGGGTAGGACGCGTCTTCGTTAAGGTAATTAATAGATTTTTTTAAACTTTTTAAAGAAGTAATAGACTCTGTCAACATAAACATTGAATGCAGCATAAGAAAGTGGTGTTAATCCTTCTTCATCTTTAGACTTGATTAGCTCACCTTGATACTTGAGTATTGTTTGTACCATTTATGTGATTCGACAAACAAACAGTCAACAAATTTAAAAGCTTTGAATAACTGTTCTACCATATTAACTCTGAATATGAAATAAAAATTTATTGTTATTATTAGCATTATAAGATAGGTAATATTGGATTGAATCCCAGTGATGATAATATTTAGTAATTCGAGAAAGGAATGGCAAATGCAATAATTGTCATGAAAACATATGGCTCCCTTTGCAATTTGCAAATGGTTTTTGAGGAACTGTGTTTTCCTGCTTGTTTGCTTCCCATCCGATGTGGACACTAGGCATTTCTGAGGGATGTTTTTAAAAAACTTTTTTCTTTATTCTCTTTTAACAGTGTAAATGTTACAGGATAAACTTTTTCACTTAAAATGCATAATCGTGAACTTCATAGATTCAATGACATCGGACAGATGTTCGGACTCATTTTCAGAGCACAAAACAAGGAATTTTTAATTGATCCATGAATAAAGTCCGTTCAATTTGTTTCTCTAGCGCCTTGGAATTGCTAGCATTATCAATTATTATTTTTAAAACCATTCATGTATTAGAATTATGTTATAAGCATTTGTCTTTTTGTGATGTGTATCGAACTTTTGAATTACGTTTGTATGAAGAAAATTTGAGTTCCAAGTGATTGAAAGTACTGTAGAGGAGTGAACTAGACTCTTATAATGTGTATATGTTATATTGTCTTAAGCCTTGTATTGTAGGCAAGCAGATGTGTCGGACATTCGTTGTAAGTGTTTGCCTCTCTGCATTTTTCGTCTTGTGTCTTCTCTTCACTTGTGCGTAAATTGAACTATTCATGACGAATCTGGGTCATTATGTCAGAGATCTATGGTTGGGTCACAGATTAATAAGTTGGTTTCTGTTTGATTCTAACTTCCTAAAAAAAACAGAATATTGCTATGTTTGGGGGATTAGAATGTTGTAACAATTGACTGTCTGTTCAATTCACCCATCTGTACTTATATTTCTACCCTACCTTTGATTTCTAATGTAGCTTTAGAATTTACTTTTGGGAGAATAATATGTACCTGCTAAAAGCTACTTGTAGTAAGTACTGCTAGAGCTGTACAATTTTTTTTTTAAGAAAAAAAACTATCAAATGCTCCGGTTGTTAAAAAAAACCGAAGCATTTAACAAACAAATGCTTCGGTTTTTTCTAAACAACCGGAGCATTTGACTGTCAAATGCTCCGGTTTTTTAAACAACCGGAGCATTTGAGTTACAAAATGCTCCGGGGAAAACCGGAGCATTTGTAAAATGCTCAAATGCTCGTATGGCATTTGCTACGCGCTAAATACGGAGCATTTAATGGGTTTTCAACCGGAGCATTTGATGTTTTTTCTACTAGTGATCTAACAAAAAGTTGAAGAAAAATTTTCAAACCACCGACTCTAGAGATTATAAGTTGTACTAATTGTCAAATTCATAATCTAAACCCTAATATTTTAAAAATCGCAAAAAAAAAAACTAAAAAATGAAGAACGAAAATACAGTAACTAACTGTCAAATTCTGAAGCATTTATAAGTTTTACTGCAACATCATCATTTTTCTTCTCTCCAGGAAATTTTCGAACTGATTTTCTCCTCATTTTCCTAAAAAAATAAAAACGTAACTTAAGTTAAACATAACATAATCCAAATATGAACAAATTCGGGATGAATATGAAACATAAAGAAGAATCGCACAAAAAATTGCAGATGAACATGAAAGAAAATCAAAATTGAGCATAAAACCCTAGAAAAATTGGGAAAAAACTCAAGTAGAGCAAAATTGAGTTTGGAATCAATGAAATTCTTACCGGAATTTCGATCAATGAAAGATTAACAATGATTGAAAGAGAGAATTGAGAGCGTAAGAATTGAGAGCGTGAAAATCGCCATTTTAGGAGAGAGAAATAGCGTGAGAATTGAAAGCGTGATTGAGAGCGTGATTGAGAGCTGAGGAACAAGAGAGAGAAAATCAGGTAGGAGGAAAAAAAAAGGGCACGCAATGTGGCTAAATCATGGCCATCTAATTTTTTCTTCTAAATCTAATGGCTAATATTGCTTGTTTTCAGTTTTCAGCCTAAGAGTGGTTTTTACAAGATCCTATTCCTATATATATATATATATATATATATATATATATATACGGGCCGGATCCGCTGAAAACCAAGACAAAGCTGAAAACTGAAAACTTGAGATCTGGACCGTTGGATCAAACAAACCAAGATCGCGTGGCTGATATTTCTTGTTGTTAGTTTCTTTCACAATACTGAAACTTAGGTCTTTTTTCTTTTCAAGAGCACAAGCACGCTTCTCTCTCTCCCTTTCTTTCTCCCTGAATCTCTCATGAAATTTGGATCTGCCGCAAGAAAAATCTAAGATTTATGATTCAAAGTCATCCGATTCAATTTAATCGAGATTAAAAGGAGTTATTTCACTTGCTAGCTTCAATTTCAGTTTTCGAAATCCCTAGCTATCGAAATCCCTAATTTTTCGATTGCTCTTAATTTCGAAATCTGTAATTGATTGAAAATTGTTGAAGATTTGAGTCTATTGATCTAGACTAAGACGGAAAAAAAGGTATTTTCGATTTGTACTGGTGTCTGAATATTTGTTCAAATTATTAACATTCGTGGATTATTTTTGTTGATTTTCGGGGATTGGTTTTTTGCTTTTTGTGGATTAATTTGAGTAGTTCGATTTCCTATAATTTCGAATCAAGCTTAGATTTCGATTTTTCGATGATTATTAGGCTCAATATATGGCTATGGGTTTTAGAGAGAGAGTGAGTAAGAGGAAGAAGTAATTGTTGGGATGTTAGGGAAAACATTGAAAGAAAGAAGAAGAGGGACAAGAATAAACTACAGGAAGCCATGGAAAATAAAACTGTTCTCTTCTTAATCTTCTCTCTCTAAAGTTGTTAGCTGGTGTTTTAAATACTTGGTAGTTTGTAAATGATATTGAGTTTGGAGTTGTGGAAGTGGGATATAAAGAGAGGAAGAAAGCAGAGGATGAGATAAGAAGGAAGTTTCTGGTAAAATGAAGGGGGATACAGCTACACACAACGATAACTTTACTTTTCTTAGAGAATTATACTCTTAGCAATTAGCATAGCAGCAGATATTACTATTACTATATTTTAACAGTGGTTGTAGGGAGTAAAATTTGAGAGAGAGGGCCATGCAAAATCTAAATACTAAAATGGAAGAAACAAGACATTCCGTAATGATTATCATGCTTTTTGTTGTTGCTGATTGTGGTCAACTTTGAGAGAATTATTGAATATTCTCTATGATCATAATAATATCTTGTTTCAGATCTAACAATGCACTTTTGAGCAACTCACAATTTTATATATACATTACAAGTAATTAAAAATAAAGTATTATATGGGTAACTTATACATTGATAAGGGTAACTAATAAGATAATTTGAGCAACTAATGTTTTTATATGTACATAACAAGTAAATAATAACACACGTTACATTGACTTGATTACACAAAGGATAACTTATACATTGATAAGGGCAACTAATAAGATAAGTTGAGCAACTAAAGATTTTACATTAACTTGGTTAGATAAAGGATAACTTATAGATAGATAAAGGTAACTAATAAGATAATTTGAGCAACTAACAATTTTATATATACATTACAAGTAATTAAAATACAAAAAGTAAAGTATTATATGGATAATTAAAAAAAAAAAGTAAAATATTATATGAGGAACTATGCAAATTCCTACTAATGTACATTGACTTGGTTCAGTTAAACTTGTTGAAACATGTAATCTTGTAATCCTAGTGGAGTAATCTATTTACTTTTAGATTAACATAAGCATAGTTTGGGATGGCCTATATGATGTTAATAAGACATCACAACTAATCTCCAACGTTGTTTATATTAATGTGCATGTCATATGAAAATGTCATAGACAAGTTCCAATAAGTCTAGATATGTCAAATTTCAGTTTACTAAATTATTATTGATTTATGTTCTTGTTGTTCCAGTAATCTACAATAGAATGGAAGATGAAGAATTTGCTCCAACTCCTTGCATTGATGCAACTCCAACTCCTTGTGTTGATACAACTCCAACTAATGCTACTCAAACTTCTAATGCTCAAACAACAAGATCCACATTCACTCCTCGTCCATGCTACAACCTAGAGGTTCAAAAGAATGGATCCCTTGCTGCCCTCCTGAGTTAAAACCACTGTGGGTATGCCTTTTGATTCTCTAGTTGTTGGTATTGAGTTTTATAAAACTTATGCTCGGTTTTGTGGTTTTGTGGAAAGATTGGCTACTGAGAAAAAAGATAAGGATGGTCATGTTTACTTGAAGTATATTTATTGTAATAAACAAGGATTTAAAGAAGATGGTGAGAGTAAAGCAAAGGTAAACCTATAACAAGCTCTAGTTCTCGTAAAAGAAGTGTAAATCGTGCTGGTTGTCAAGCAAGGATAGGTTTGAGAAAACGTAGTGATGGAAAATTCATGGTATATCTTTTTCATGAATCGCATAACCATGTATTTGCCACTCCCAAAAGCATGCATTTTCTTAAAAATTCTCGAAACTTGACCTTGCTCACAAGAAGTTCATATTTGATAATTCAAGATTGAATGTTGGACCAAACAAATCTTTTAGATTGATAAAAGACATGTAGGAGGATATGAGAATGTAGGGGCGTCATTGGTTGATTTTAAGAACTTCAGTCGAGATGTTAAAGCTTACATACAAGATGTTGATGCCGACATGTTTGTAAATAATTTCAAAGAAAAGGCAACTAGTAGTGGTGGAGGGTTTTTCTTTGACTATTGTGTGGATGAAAATCGACATTTGACTAGAGTTTTTTGGGCGGATGCCATTAGTAGGAAAAACTATTCTCTTTTTGGTGATATGGTATCATTTGATACAACTTTTGATACCAATAAATATTGTATGGTTCTTGCCCCATTTACTGGAGTTGATCATCATGGAAAATGTGTTACTTTTGGTATGGGCCTACTTGCAAAGGAAGATATAGAATCTTTCGTATGGTTGTTTGAATGTTTTTTAAAAGCTATGGGTAATTGTCAACCTACTTGTCTCATTACTGATCAAGATGCAGCAATGAAACAAGCAATTGAAAAAGTTTTCTCTAAGACAATTCATAGACTTTGCATGTGGCATATCATGAAAAAAGTGCCGGTAAAAGTAGGTCCAGATATGTGTAGAACAACGAAGTTTCTTGAGAAACTGAATGCTGTTGTTTGGGATAGAGACCTTGAGCCAGATGAATTTGACAAAGGGTGGAATTCTGTGATGCGTGAATTTGGCTTAGAAGATGATGGGTGGTTTACTGATATGTTTAACATAAGACATATGTGGATCCCTTCTTACTTTCGAAATCTTTTCATGGGTGGTATTTTGAGGTCCACACAGATTTCAGAGTCTGAGAACAACTTTTTCACTTTGTTTACAAATGCAAATCTTCTTCTAGTTGAGTTATGGTTTCGGATAGAATCAGCCATGGATGCTCAAAGACATGCCCAAAACAAACTCAACTCAGATTCTAAGAATTCCATGCCTCGTCTATTACTCCTCTTCCTTTAGAGAAGCATGCATCTCTTGTTTACACACACAATATGTTCTACAAATTTCAGAGGGAGTTTCAAAATGCAATTTTTAATTGTGGGGTTTACAAAGTACAAATAGAGGAAGCTGTTGAGGAGTTTGAAGTTGCAGATAATACAAGGAAGAAAACATATCATGTGACTTTTATTCCTGATTCTCATGATTGTTTTTGCTCTTGTAAGATGTTTGAATCCATGGGAATATTATGTCGGCATGTGCTTTTTGTGATAAAAGGGAAGTTTTTGACTGAAATTCCAGAGCAACATATATTGCATCGGTGGACTAAAGATGCTTCAAAAAAACCCATTTTCGACTTTTGTGAGGACTTTGATGGTATATAAATAAATAAGAGAAAAAAAGTTGTTGGGGATCTTTGGTCGAAATTCTTCTCATGTGTAAGCCTTGTTGAAAATAACACAGACCATCTTGAGTTATTATTGGAAAGGTTATCTGCTTTTGAGGAGGAAATGAAACCTGGAAAAGAAAATGTTGAGCAACAATCTAAAGACAAGCATATTGAGTTGTTCGTTGGTTCTAATATAGTATCAGGTGGTATACTTCCTCCAAACAAGTCTTCAAACAAAGGAAGTGGTACGGGAAAGAGAAAGAAAGTGATCAAGAGATAGCCATTGAAGCAAGCAACAAAAAGGAGAGACTTTGTAGATCATGTGGTCAACTTTCAACTCATGATAGTCGTAATTGTCCTGATAAAAAGAAAAACCTAGAATGAGGTAAGTTTAGAATAATATATTATTTATACATCACTATCAAATGAGAGTTTCTTTTCATTCATTTATTAATAAATTATTTATCACAATTTTTGTTTCTTTTGCAGTTACATGGAGGATTGTGATACATGGTGATGACAAGAATCATGATGATCAAAAGGGGAGCAAGCAGATTTTACATCACACTTTTTGGGGAATTTTTGTTTGGTTTTATAAAGTGTTACCTACAAAAAATAAAGTGTTTGTGTTCAAAGGAGCTGGCAAACATTTAAAAATTATGGATTGTTCTTTTGAAACGATTTCACTTGAAGGATTTTGATGGCTTAAGCACACTCTTGCAGTCTATCTCAAAAATTGTAGGTTTTGTGAAACTATATTCCATGGACACTGCAATTGATATTGTAATTGGAAAGAACTTGATTATTCTGTAAAGTTTGCAAGTTATAACTTTTTCTTCTTAGGTTGGAAAGAACTAGATTTTGTAACTTTTTTTTCTTTTACTATTTGAGGTGACTGGAATCCACCTTTTTGTGTTACCTTTTAGTGCATTCTTTGACTAGGACACTGATTCATTGGTCATTATTATGTAAAAACCCCTATAAACAGTAACTAAAAAGAAGCTAATTGACTTTTGACATGGAGATTTATTGATACTGCTATGTTTTATCTCAGATATGCGCAAACTTTGGCGAATCATATAAACATTTTACTTGGTTGATTTTTGCGTATATATCTTGGGGAATTTTACAACTAAATATGGCTTTTTTTCTGTCAAAAAGTGTCATATTTGTTTCTCCCTTAAGGATTGACAACGCTCACATCCAACTAAAAACAACTTTTTCCGGTTGCGTGGAGTCTTGTTAGCTGCTCTTATAGTCAACCATACATTTACGAGAGAGTATTAATCTTTTTAGTTTGATTTTATGTATTATTTTCAAATATCTTTTTATTTGTACATAACAAGTAAATAATTTCACACGTTACATTGACTTGATTACACAAAAGATAACTTATACATTGATAAGGGTAACTAATAAGATAAGTTGAGCAACTAAAGATTTTTACATTGACTTGGTTAGACAAAGGATAACTTATAGATAGATAACGGTAACTAATAAGATAATTTGAGCAACTAACAATTTTATATATACATTACAAGTAATTAAAATACAAGAAGTATTATATGGATAACTTATACATTGATAAGGGTAACTAATAAGATAAGTTGAGCAACTAAAGATTTTTACATTGACTTGGTTAGACAAAGGATAACTTATAGATAGATAAGGGTAACTAATAAGATAATTTGAGCAACTAACAATTTTAAATATACATTACAAGTAATTAAAATACAAGAAGTAAAGTATTATATGGATAACTTATACATTGATAAGGGTAACTAATAAGATAATTTGAGCAACTAACGATTTTATATGTACATAACAAGTAAATAATAACGATTTTATATACGTTACATTGACTATCTCCTTTCATCTTTATCAAATAAAAAATAATTCTTGGGAGACATTCAATACAAACTTGATCATTAACTTGTTTCAATATCGAAAGTCCATCTCTTACCCATGAAAAGAAGAAAAAAAGCAATTATCCAATTGGCAAGATCACCGAAGTGGGAGGTCAAAAGAAGAAAAAAAGCAATTATCTAGATACACATAGGGAAAGTGCAATTAACACCAAACATTATTTTCTCCAATTAGCCACCAGTCAAGCCACTAGTAACAAACCTTGCAGAGAGTTAGAGACTATATACATAAAACTTCTATCAGAAGTGAAAACTAGAGATTAAAATCCTACAACATTGTCCATAGTCCAAAAGTTCAAGTTCTAAAGATTACTTTTCAACAAAATATGAACAAAAAACTACCCACTTTACTCCTAATTACAAAAAAGTTTACTCATAATCATAAGCAATCTAACTCAATCTCCTTTTCTTGATGATCCTTTTTACTTTTGTCCCACTTCTTTTCTCCAAACCAACCATCTTATGTGCTTTTTCCTTCTCTTGATTCATCCTCTCCTTCTGAGCAACAACAATAGCCTTCTTTCTAGATCTTACCTCAGCAGCCAACACGTCTCTATTTTTGTTAAAATCATCCAACTTAGACAATGTATCATTCCTTGATTCATTCATATCCGACAACACAAGAGTGGCACAAATCTGTGCTCGAAGAAATCGCCTCCCCAAAGCCTTACAACAAGATAAAGAAAAGAAAATCAACCACATAAGAACCGATAAGAAAAAAAATATTTCTACCATGTTATATAAGTAGTACAAATGATATAGTAGAAAAGGAATAAAGAAAATACCTTCATCAAATGCACATTATCAAACTTAGTCCCCTCGTAGAATTGCATGTGATGAATCAGAAAAACACCACAATCATTATTACTCTTACTTGATTTCCAATCAAATTCTTGAACTTCAAATTTATAGTGTGGAACTAACTCTGCATTTGGATGATTTCTTTTTGCAAGAAAATCACCCATTTGATCACACTACATAAAGATAGGACCATATTAGAAATAGATGTCCAACCCATAAATTGTCACTGCTCTTGTACAAATGATATTCATGATCTATAATTGGAGCACACGTTTTTTTATGCACCTATCTATATAAACTAGAAAGTGTTTTTTTTAACTAACCTAATTTCACATTTCAATACATTTGCTCAAACATATTAAACACTGTATATACGTAGCAAAAACAAAATACTATACTATGCATGCTGCTACAAGAGTAACATGCAACTTTGTTGGTTGATCAGGTATCACACATTATAAATGAAGTCTCCTAACACAATAACAAAATCTTGTATTTATCAATTTTTGAGAATAATTATCAAAAATAATTACATATTTTCCTAATCATTATGTGAACCACAAATATTTTTTGTTTGTGACTAAAGAATATGACAAATGACTCTCTTTGCCCCTTTGTTCTTAGTTCACCTCCCTACGAGCTACCTATTCTTAGTCCATCTCTACAAACATGTAAAAATAGCATACACTTACCTCAATCCCTGACTAAGTCTAAAAATATACCCATCCCCTTCTCAAACTCTCACTTCAACTCATAAAAAAGTAATCACAATCAAATGCAAAATATTAACACAGGACATTTTAAACAAAAAATCCAACCAAAACAAGATTACCACTTAACTAACACTAACAGACAAGATTATAAATGAAACCCAAAGTTATAATTTTTCACATGTAACAATCCATCTCAAAGCATGAGCATAGAATAATTTTCCATTTCATCCGGAAAAATAATAAGAGGATGCTGCAAGAATAAAATTAAAAATTACCACATGAAATGAAAGATCTCGAAAAGTTGCAATTTTTTCTTCACCCCAAATTCTATTGTCAAGATACTGGACTTTTTGCTTCAGATGATCGATAACAAATAAAATATAATGGTCCTCATAAAGAACAGGAACATATATCTGCAAAATGAGCAATATATATTACTAACACAAACCATATGTTTTTTTAAAAATATATGGGAGAACACAATTTAAAAAAAAAAAACTTTACCAAATTTGCAACAAAAATATCACAGCCGCTATTGAATGAAGTAACCCATTCTTCCCAACAATTTTGCAAGTCATTGGCATACGAGCTGTTATCCGAATCTCGACAATCAAACAATTTTAATAAACAAAGCTACAAAGCATAAAAGAACAGTTAAATCTAGTTAGAAAAATATTTCTACAATAACAAATTTGAAATCTATGAGATATAAACACTTACGCTATGGCGGACACCAAAGAAAAATTTTCGAACACCTCCACCTTCCAACCTATTTAACTCGTTTAGAAACAATGAGTAACACTCAACAATGCTTGAATATATTTGTTTGCAAGAATCCAACGATAGCATATCTTCTCTTGGTATGATGTGAACCAAACCAAAAGTCACAAGACTCTCCCTACATAATTTTTTTTATACAAAAGATATCAAAAAAAAAATAATATTATTGTAATCAAACTAAAACAATTAAAGATAAAACATGCATATTAAAGAAATAGGGGCAACTTACAAGCTCATAGAGGCAACTAATAAACACAAATATATCTTTAAACTTTGATTAGACAAAGGATAACTTATAGATTGATAAGGGTAACTAATAAGATAATTTAAGCAACTAACGATTTTATATACTTAACTAGTGATTAAAATACAAAAGGTAAACTATTAAGGACATAAGGGTAACTTATAAGCTCATAGAGGCAACAAATAAAGACAAATATATCTTTGAACTTTGAAAACAATAACACAAGTTACCTTGACTTGATTAGACAAAGGATAACTTATAGATTGATAAGGGTAACTAATAAGATAATTTAAGCAACTAACGATTTTATATACTTAACTAGTGATTAAAATACAAAAAGTAAACTATTTAGGACATAAGGGTAACTTATAAGCTTATAGAGGCAACAAATAAACACAAATATATCTTTGAACTTTGAAAACAATAACACAAGTTACCTTGACTTGATTAGACAAAGGATAACTTATAGATTGATAAGGGTAACTAATAAGATAATTTGAGCAACTAACAACTTTATATACTTAACTAGTGATTAGAATACAAAAATTAAACTATTAAGGACATATGGGTAACTTATAAGCTCATTGAGGAAACAATTAAAGGTAAAACATGCATATTAATACGTGAACTTCCTTAATACATAAAAAAAGTGGAGAATTAACACATACCCAGAATCCATGGAAGAATCATCCACCATGGAGTAATCAACAACTTCCAATGACAATCGAGACATGCTTGTCATCAAACGAGCATTAGACTTCATGAAGCAACTAACATAAGTGATACTAACACCTAATTCTCCACAATCCAAAGAGCAAAAGGCTTTGCAACTCCTAGTGGCATATGAACCTTCCTCATTATCATGCCCAACATCGTCTACAACTCTTTTAGCACCTCCACTTGGTCCACCAAAAGCATGAAAAAGATCAGTGGCCGACCTCATCTTTGTAAACTTTTCAACAATACCATCAATCATGTTTAACACCTCTGGATCTGAAAAAAACTCTTGTGTTTGAGATATCTCCGGGGAATCAGATGACAAAGAAGCATCTCCAAAACAAAGGTCTGTTGCAAGCTCCAGGAAAGTCTGAAATCGCTTCGTGTACACATGTGAAATGACCTCCATATCCCTCTTCAAAAACAAATAAGCCTCATGGATGGCCTACAAAATTTAGTAAAATAAAATCACAGAAAATAAGTAAGGATCACAAAAGGTTAATATGAAAAAAAGGGGGAGGGGGCTACTGGGTAGGGGCTGCCACAGAGTTGGTGGGCAGGGGGGAAGGGGGCTGCTGGGCAGGGGGAAGGGGGCTGCTAGGCAGGGAAGGGGGTTGCTAGGTAGGGGAGGTGGCGGGGGAAAGGGCTGCTAGGCAGTGGAGTTGGCAGGGGAAGGGAGCTGGTGGGCAGGGGCTGGGGGCTGCTGGGCAGGGGGAAGGGAGCTGGTGGGCAGGGGGGCTGGGGGCTGGTGGGCAGGGGGCTGGGGGCTGCGGGCAGGGGGAAGGGGGATGCTAGGCATCAACAAAAGCCCATGAACATACAAAAAAAAGATAAAAACTTGCATACAAAAAAAAAAGAAGATAAAAACTTACATTTCTTGCACTAGATACAATCTCTCCATCATTCATTGCACCTTCCGGAAGTTGAACTTCAATAAACCTTCCTCCAGTACTAGAAGTAGCTTTGACTTGGTGATGGATCCTTTTATCTCCTTCCTCCTCAAGAAGAATAGGTTGTGGTAGAACCCCATGAACATGCTCATAACGCTCACTCACTGGATATGTTGATTCATCCAAAAGCCCTTGTCCAAAATCATTAGCCATTTTCTCTAATTTCACTCTTTTCCTAACCCTCTCATCCGTCCAATTGTATTAGAGGAATGGTTGTATTCTCCTTCTTCCCTTGGAATTTTAACCTATGAAAATATATAATCTCTAACAACAACATGCAAACACACAAACTTTCTTGCTTCTCATGATCCTTAAAATGAGATACATGTTTACCAAGTTGACCCAAAACATATGAGCACCAATCATAATTTCTAATTTCACTAACGACATGCAAGGCTTTTGCTAATTTCAAATCAACCGTCCTATTGGCAGTGGGAGTAAGAAAGCTACAAAGGGCATGCATCACAAAGAGTTTTTTAAATTCATCACCTCCATCTATTAACTCTCGAATCCTAGCCTCTATCTTTCCAAGAGGAATACCATCATAACCATGAACATTAAATTGTTGCTTCCATACATCTTTCAATTGAGAATCAATGTTTTCACCCACACGAACAATAGCTATCTCAGGCACATCATTTCCCACATTCATTGGCAAGCAAAACACATCATACACATCATATCGAGTAACAACAAACTCTTTATTAACACCAATGTTAAACATTAAACTAGCACCATTAAACCTTTCAACTAACCATGGCATCATTATCTTACATGTCTCAGTTAACTTCAAACCTAAAATCCCACCAAATCCAACCTCTTTTACAGCATCAATCTGCTTTGGAGTAAGGTCCTTTATGAGTAACTCCAACGAATGAGGTCTGCAACGTACTTTCATGATCCTTGCAGCACTAAAAGCAAAATAAAAACAAGAAAGCAAACTGAATATAATGTCGAACAACTAATATATTACGAGAAAAGAGTAACTTATAGCATCACATGAATAATAACAGAAAGAAAACTAACAATCAATGTACAAAAACATGTGAGGAAATTCACAAGGATATATCTTTGAACTTTCAAAACAATAACACAAGTTGTCTTTGACGTGATTAGACAAAGGATAACTTACATATTGATAAGGGTAACTAATAAGATAATATGAGGAACTAACGATTTTATATATACATAACAAGTAATAATAATACAAAAGTAAACTATTAAAGACATATGAGCAACTTATAAGCTCATAAAGATAACAAATGAATACAGATAACTTATAGATTGATAAGGATAACTAATAAGATAATAAGAGCAACTAACGATTTTATATACTTAACTAGTGATTAAAATACAAAAAGTAAACTATTAAGGAAATATGGGTAACTTATAAGCTCATTAAGGTAAAAAATGACCATAAAGATATATTAGAACTTTCAAGACAATCACATTACATTGAAAAGATTAGATAATGTACTAACACACACGTAACATACACAGATTCATTCTCGTTGCTAACTGGAGCATCCATCTTCTTAATAATTGCTTTGTTCTTCTTCAATTGACCCCCGGAAATAACCATACGCATATCATGTTGTTCGGGCTCATTCTTGTCACTAGCTTCCTCATCATCATCAAGCTCATCATCTATCAAAACTAATTTCGAAATTAGATACGATAGTATGAACATGTCAAATAAAGGAGAAGTTAGATAGATTACCTTCATTTGGTTGAACTTGAACTGTTTTCTTCAATTTCTTAACAAGAAGCTTTTTATTTTTCTTCCCTACATTCTCCATTTCAGCTACACAAAACAAATACATAATAACTATACTAAAACAAGTGTTTTATTACAAAATCAAACAACAACAGATTAACAGAGAGGAACATAAAATTCAGAATGTAGACTACCACTATAGTGTCAGCATTCAGCAAGTGCATTATTTACTATCTCACATAGAATCTTCTAAATTTTCAAAGTATGACTCTGCTGAACAAGCCAGATGGCCTATATGAACTTCCCATGTCCTACTTGATGAACAAACTACAATCTTCGCAAACACAGTTTACTATGATGAAATTTGTCACTCTTGAGTCCTGACCGTATTTATCCATCAATTTGAACAAGTAGAATATTGTAATATTATGCATTTATGAAAACATATATTATAAAATGAATCTAACAATAGCATATTTACATCATCCATCACTGTATTCAAAAATTGATAAATAAGGAGGAGCTTGGTAGGAAGGGAGAGTTAAATGTTTGTTTCTTTAAGTTAAACCAGATCCAATTTATTCTCCATATGCACAATTGTCAATAGGGACATTGCACCTAGCTACCCAAGAATCAAAAACGTTGACTGATTTGCAAGCCTCTGGGCCAAGCCTATCCAGAGTGTCTGATCATTCCCCCCCCCCCTTTCACCATAATATCCTCAGTGTAATGTTCTACTTGATACGAGGAGAACAGAGAGAACTTATCACTCTCTCCATAAAAGAACAATATATAGCAAGATTGTTATGCAAATGCAGGGCCACAACAAGGACACATTAAGCAAATAATTGAAGGACTTTAAGTATCAAAAGAATCATGTTTCTCATCTGCTAAACTTCATTTGCACAAAAAAGTTCAAATAACGCATGTCTAAAAGGTAAGCACCACTGAAGCAATTTCCTTTTATAGGACAAAATCTTTTGCACTTGGTGCCACTAGCGGCCCATGTTGGGACAAGACATTCATAAATTATTGTAGATCAAAAAAGTGCACTAGCAACAACCTACAGAAAAGTGTATTAGGGTCTTAGCTTGGAAGATGGGCAATCTCTTTCAATTTCCTTTTGCAAGGGAACTTATAATCATCATTGAGTTTTGCTTCAAATACAAGCAGCAACTCATAAGAGTAGTTAGATACCATTTAAAGGTCTGTTAAGGAAGATAAAATCACTCAAACAAAACCTATTAAAATTCAGGTGCATAATAATTTAATAACTATACTTAAAAACAAACAAAATAAAGAGAAGTGTAAAGGATACTGTTTAATAATTTAATCACAAATAACTTAACTAGATCAACATGGATAACACATTACAAAACCATTTTACAGGCGCAAAACTAAAGCAAAAAAATGGAATGTCAAAGATTATTCATTATGATGCTTGGAAGACATAGTAGATAGTACTGAAAAATTGGAGATACCTTGAACTAAAGCAACTACTATCTGAACAAATTGTTGGTAAAAAAGAACCATATGATATACTACTACCTAGTTTCATATATGTCACATGATCCTTCATGAATATACTGGACTAGCAAAAAGTTGACAAAAAATGACCACAGATGCATGATAATACATATCAAATTATCTGACATAAACTTTGATGCACACTTAAGAGGAGTGTAAAGGCTACTGATTAATAATTTAATCACAAATCAGCTTATTTGTTATTATGACGTCCAAATCAAAAGTTACAGAAACATATTCAAACTCTTCTAGATCTAACAAAAAGTTGAAGAAAAATTTTCAAACCACCGAATCTAGAGATTATAAGTTGTACTAACTGTCAAATTCATAATCTAAACCCTAATATTTTAAAAACCGCAAAAAAAACTAAAAAATGAAGAACGAAAATACAGTAACTAACTCTCAAATTCAGACGCATTTATAAGTTTTACTGCAACATCATCATTTTTCTTCTCTCCAGGAAATTTTCGAACTGATTTTCTCCTCATTTTCCTAAAAAAATAAAAAAGTAACCTAAGTTAAACATAACATAATCCAAATATCAACAAATTCGGGAAGAATATGAAACATAAGAAGAATCGCACAAAAAATTGCAGATGAACATGAAAGAAAATCACAATTGAGCATAAAACCCTAGAAAAATTGGGGAAAAACTCAAGTAGAGCAAAATTGAGTTTCGAATCAATGAAATTCTTACCGGAATTTCGATCAATGAAAGATTAGCAATGATTGAAAGAGAGAATTGAGAGCGTGAAAATCGCCATTTTAGGAGAGAGAAATAGTGTGAGAATTGGAAGCGTGATTGAGAGCGTGATTGAGAGCTGAGGAACAAGAGAGAGAAAATCAGGTAGGAGGAAAAAAAAAAGCGCACGCAACGTGGCTAAATCACGGCCATCTAATTTTTTCTTCTAAATCCGATGGCTAATATTGCTTGTTTTCAGTTTTCAGCCTAAGAGTGGTTTTCACAAGATCCTATTCATATATATATATAATTATATATTATATATAATATATATAATATTAATATTATATATATATATATAAACCTAGAAAAGTTTGCCTACGTGTCATGTCCACATCTTTTCTGTCCACATGTCAAGTGCAAATGAATTTTATGCCACGTCAGCACAATCTATTTCTTGGACAAGTGGTAACATGATTGTTATGGGCATGGAACTCACCATATAATTGTCGTGCAAATCTCACCAAATCATGCCTAATTAGTTCCATGATCATTGCCAAGTTTGGTAAATTTTTAATGCTATTTTTAATTGCCGCTTTAATCTACATATTTTTTAAATGCTATTTTTTTTAATGCATCAATTAAAATTCACTAAATTCGGTAAATTTATAATTTAATCTACCCATTAAAATTACTTGATATATGCAAATATAATCACCACTACATAGTCCATATTTATCACCTTATTTCTTAAGGAGAGTGTCAAACATAAAATCCTAATTATTTTATAGTTCAAAAATGAAAGCAAAAAATCAAAGACTCCCTACATCCAAAAGAGTCATTAGCCTTCGCAAAATTAACAGCTTTACAGATGTTGAAGACATGCTTATAAGTAAGTAACTATTACAATATCAGTGGTATCATTATTCTACTTTAAATGCATTAATATAATTACTTAGCCTAATTTTTATTAATGCTAGGTATAATTGGTATCATTGTATATACGAGTTCTATCACCTTGGCCAAAGATGGAGTGACATACCTACAAAATATTATACTAATTGATAGAAGGTAATATTTTTTTACTTATTATCACAATATGTTTATTGGATCTATTCTTTTTTTTTTTTTATGTAGAATAATGATTTTCATGTACTATGAATTAGTTGCATGGCAGTTATGTTGACTATCTCAAGCCATTTTATATTTGGTCTCAATGCATTGGACAACCTTAAAGATTCAATCAGTTGCCTTATTTGTGGATTAGTTGTCACAGGTAATTGTATATCACTATAATATTCATTGTAAGTTTGTTTGTCAATTGGTTGAAAATAATTTTTAAAGATCTCATTATTTTATATGTCCCTACATTTTTATAACATTAGGTATATCTTCGTTACATTGTGGAAGTGCTACAATTATAACATGCAATCCAAGGTGTAAAAAAGCAACGAGAATAATGAGTTGGTAAGGAACTTACGATATGTATCTAAGTTCTTTTAAATGTTTACATTTACTTATCTTTTAAATTAAGTTGTAACAGGTTTCCTAATGAGCGTTTTGTCCGACACAAAGTCAATTGGATAAAAATAAGCACCTTCCAATTAAATATGACACTGAAGATATCTAATGCAACGAAAACAACAATTAATAAATTTATTAACATGAACCATGTATGTCAAGTTTAATTTACAACAATTCCAATATAATATCTTTTTTATTTTGATTATGTTTATGATATTTTAATATGTATAACAATATTTATACTATTAATGCAGGAAATATGTTGTCGAATCGTTGGCCGATTAGTCTATGTAAACTTCGATAATATCAAAAGAATTGATTCATGGTTTGTTTGTAATACATTATTAAATTATGTGGGGGCCACATAATATTTGCTACATGTGCGACAATAAGAATTTGCCACCAAAGAAATGCTAAACATACCTATATTACAAGTTAATGTACGTTTATAATAACTTACTAATATGTGCACTAACGTATTTTTGTATCTAAATTTTCTGCAACATGTCATTGAAAGTTACAATTAAGGACAAGAGTGGATCCATAACTGTCACTCTGTGGGACAAGCAAATTGACTTTCTATTAAATAAAAATGTTGAGGTGCTCGATTATTTAGAGATCCATGATTTATTCTTTTAATGTTTTCGTAATACTTTTAATTGTTTTTTTTTAAAAAAATAAACATGGAGTTAGGAAAAAAGAAATTTCTAAAATATCTGAAGCAAATGTAGGATATGCTTATAACCTATGTTGATTGGGATGAATAATGTGCTTATCATGTTTTTTTTGGAGTTTCTCATGATTTTATATTTTTGGTTGATTAATGCCAAATTTTTGGTTGCTTATCATTCGTGGCATTATTTCATATTGTTATGTTATAATTTTTATGTATGTTTTCAATAAGCTAATGGTCATATCATAAAATATTTATAACAAAAAGATTTTGGTGCACCTTTTTTTTAGAAAAAAACTTGAACTGCTTGACATTATATTCAACAATATTACCTCACCTATATGCACATCTACGTCTATAATATGAATCCTTATACTTGATAGCGCCTTTCAAAAATATATTTCTATATAATAATAACCGGGATCATATCATTTTTTTTTGTAGTCAGTGAATATCATATATACATAGATTATTTGATTGAAAATTTCATCACAATAATTAATTTTTTAAATTAATCTTGAATTTTAATGTTGAAATGTTAGATTTTTATCATTGCTATTCCTGGATCCACCACTATTGGTAGATGATTTAGGTAATTAATCTAAATATTAGACTTACATTTCTAACTTTTGTTTAGGAAATATGGAAGGGTTGAAGCTTAACACTTTTGACAACTCCAGACACGAATGAGAGTAAGAAAGAACAAATGACCGAATTTGATAAACAAAAACAGGAAATGGGTTTGGGCTTTAATGAAGTAATGTAGATTAATAATATGGTCTTATTAAGGTCAAATACTTAAAAAGTGGATCATTAAAACCCAAAACAATTTTAAGCAAAATTAGAAAACTCATTTCATAGATAATTACGACTATGATTGCAAAACTAATATCTATATTTAAGAGATAAAATCCGTATTTCTCATAATGTTTCAAAAAGATATATATTATCACATTATGAAGTTCATAAATACAATTAGCCTAAATAAAAATTGCTTGAAATTCGGGCTATCACATTATATGAGGCATTGATTCAGCTATTACAATTGTATAAATCTCCGCATTATTCGGTGAATTATTCATATTTTGTTGATTCATTATCTTCCCATTCCAGAAAATTTATGTATCAACATTTTCATGTTTTGTTGCTTTTTTCTCTTTACATTTTCATTCCATAAAGTAAGTATTAAATTGAAGGGGATGAAAAACAACCTTTAGAATCTATGTTATCTTTTTTTCTACAAGAACGATAAGTTACAAAAATCTTCAAACTATATTTTTAAAGATAAGTTAAACAGTAAAAAAACTCAAAAATAAATATTTGTTAACTTAGACAAATAAAAATGATAATATAGTGGCTTGAGGCGGTGAAAAGCGATGATGCATGAGGGCAACAAGAGAGAGAGAGAGAGAAAGGGGGGGGGGGGGGGAAAAGTAGGACTGCCGGAAGCAGGTGTATGGTTGAGTGCCGGTGGTAGTTTGAATTATGATTTTATCTAGGCCTTTAAGAAAAAGCAGTAGGCGGAGCAAAGATTTAACCAACCTTTTCTTTTAAAAATAAAATTGTAAATCACATGATCCACTATGACATTAACTACGTCAACCATAGAACACATGGGTCATAAGCCAATTTTAAAATATTTCTAATACACGGTTATAAAACTTTAAATCACAAGCTAATATTCACAAGATAGTTTTAGGAAAAACATTCTAGAATCTTAAATTTATAAAAATAATTTTTTTTCTTGCAATAGCACGGGTCTAAAATCTAAAATATTTTTTATATTTTTTTTATCCTTACCATCCCATCTAAAAAGATTTTAAATTTTAGCATATTAGTTATAATATAGTAGATGTCTTTGAATGATGAATAAAGAGACGTTTGAAAGAACATGGACAATACAAAAGGAAAAATATAGATAATAAGATATCGTACAACTTATAGTTATTTTAACCTTATTTTTAGATGCTTGAGAAAAATGTGTGGCAAATTAAGAGTTACGTAGAAAAACTGAATATAATGTACGGTCCAATGCCAATGTAAATTAGTGACCCTAATTTTAATTAATTTATGTGCAACAAATATTATCAAGGTTTTATGATTAGCTCGATATCCCTTATTCAAATTTCATAAGCAAAATTTGTCCACGACAACAACTATCTACTTATATAAATCGATCAAACTGGAAACTTGTCACATGAAGCCTGTAATTTGTCGGGAGATGAAAGTTAATTACGGGACAAAGAAAACAAATGGAAAAGGTATTATATTGTATACTGTGCACATATATTATTTTTTGTATACTGTGCACATGTAGTATTTCATTCACTTTTACAAATTCACATAACATCATTTAAGGAGAAATATCATTAAATATATGTTTTGATATCTTATAGTTTATCAACTTTTGACGCAATTATTGAATATTTGCAATATATTCAGTTTTATTGGAATATTTTAGGTCTAAAAGTTAGAGATGAAGTAGCATACAATATATTTTTACACGGGTGTAAACGCTAGAGACCTACTTATAACTTCGTTATGAATAATTATCAACTACTTAATAAACAAAACAATCCCCGCACATTATGCATGGTCAAAATCATATTTATTATAAAACTTCCACTGCATTTTTGCACGGGTAAAAAACTAGTGGGTTAATATACAAACATTACAACCTACAATTAAGGCTATCAAATCGGCAAGTAATGATACTATACATATTCTCCTAAGATAGCTATGATACTAGTCAACTCTATCAAATACAAGAATATATTTCCACAATATTATTCTAGTATTCTAGCACACCCCCGCAGTCGAAGCAGGAGGAGGACGAACACTGAGACTATCCCGAAAATCTTCGAAAGGAAGACTTTTAGTGAAAATATCGATAACGTGATGACGGGAAGGGACATGTAAAACACGAATTTGGCCGCGAGCTACCTTTTTGCGTACAAAATGAATGTCCATCTTAATGTGCTTTGTTCCGTGATGCTGAAGTGGATTCTCTGAAAAGATAGATGGCACTCACATTCTCACAATAAACCAAAGTAGCTTTGCAGATGGGACAATGAAGCTCTAGCAAAAGATTTCATAACTAATATGGTTCTGAAACAACATTAGCCACCCCACGATATTCAGCCTCAACATTAGAGCAAGATAAGGTTGGTTGGTATTTGGCTGACCACGAGAGCAAGTTATCACCAAGAAACACACAATATCAGAGGTAGAACAACGAGTGTTGGGACAACCACCCCAATCAGCATCAGTGTAGGATATGAGAGTGGTGACAAAAGTAGGATATAGGTGGAGACTATGATCCAAAGTACCCTGAACATAACGTATAGTATGCTTAAGTGCTTGCATATGGATGTCTCGAGGATCGTGCATAAATAAGCATACATGTTGGACAGCATAAGAAAGATCCGACCTGGTGAAAGTAAGATACTGAAGAGCCCCTGCAAGGCTACGATAATGCGAAGGATCCTCATATGGTGGGCTAGAATCAACACTTAGCTTCGGTCTAGTGTCAACCGGAGTTAGAGAAGGCTTACAAGAAGACATAACAGCCCTTTCAATAATTTTAGTAGCATACTTTTTCTGTGATAAGAACAAACCACATGCATGACGGGTAATAACTTACCCAAAAATAGCTCAAAAAGCCTTAGTCTGTCATAGCGAACTCAACATTAAGAAGAGTAATAATAGACTTACGAAGAGCATGTGAAAAGGCAGTCAAAATAATATCATCCACATATGAAAAAAGATATGCGATTTCAGCTCCCCCGATGATAAATAAATAGAGATTGATTAGAAGTATTGTGAAAAAAAACCTAGAGAGAAAACATAATTAGCAAATCGTTAGTACCATGCCCGAGGAGCCTCTTTTAGTGCATAAAGTGAATTTTTTAACAAGCAAACATGATCAGGGCGTTCTGGAACATTGTAGTCCAATGACTGATGCATATATACTGTCTCCCGAAGCTCACCATGCAAAAAAGCATTTTTTACATCGAGCTGATGAATGGGCCAAGATTTAGGAAGAGCCAGACAAAAAACTGTTTGAATAGTAGCCGGCTTGACAACCGGGCTAAAAGTAGCATCACAATCCACTCCAACCTGATGAGTCTTGCCATCACCGACAAGACGCGCCTTCTGCCTCTCAAAAGAACCGTCAGATTTTTCTTTATGAGCAAAAATCCACATGGAATGAATAACATTAGTATTAGAAGGATGGGGTACTAATTCGCACGTTTTATTTTTAATGAGAGCGTGATATTCATCATCCATGGCCTATTTCCAATTCAGTTCACGAAGAGCCGACACGAGATTGTGGGGCAAAGATTTGGGGACAGTGGTGTGAAGAGAAAATAACTTTTTGGGTTTGAAGACTCCCCTTTGGCTGCGTGTAACGGGACCAGAGGCAATAGGAAGGGTATCTAATACAGGAAAAGATAGTAGAGAAGCTGATGTCTATAGTTTTGGGGTTGTAACTCGTGAAATTGCATGCGGAAGGAGGCTTATTGATTATAAGGAAGAGCCTACTAGGGTGAAAATGGTAGAATGGGTGTGGAACCTCTATGGGAAAGGTCGTCTTCTTGAAGCAATTGATATAGAACTTGAAGGAGAAATGGACACGCAGCAAATCGAGTGCTTAATGATGGTTGTCTTGTGGTGTTGTCACCCGGATCATACTTGCCGTCCATCTATAAGACAGACTATAAATGTTCTTAATTTGGAATCTCCTTTGCCTACTCTGCCTTCAAAGTTCCCGGTACCTATCTATTGCTCATCCCCGATGAATGTAGATAGTTTTCATACCAGTCCCTCCTCCTCTAGTATTACAGGCAGCAATATGTACTACTAACTCTTTCCGTCAGCCAGTTGCATCTGGTGCTTCTCCTTTGTTGTGTGAGAACACGGCAAGGGGCAAAACCCTAGAATTCGAATGCGAAGAGGAGAAGAGAAGAAGAGGAGAAGAGAAGTTAACTCGACCGTCGTTCGGAGACTTGAACTCGCTGACGACCGCCAGTCAGTTTCTTCTTTTTCTCCGCTTCTCTGGCTTTTCTGTCTTCTGTCATCTCTCTTCGATCATTCATCTTCTCTTACTTCTTCCATTTCTATTTTTTATTTTATTTTTATTTTTGTCCTTTATGGACCACGTGAGCTTGGCTGCGTGAGTGCATGAATTTGCTTTTCTTTTTTCTTTTTATTTTTCCTTTTCTTTTAACAACTTCTTTTTATTTTTCCTTACCTCTCCTTTCCTTCTTCAGTTTTGCTTTTTTTTTTTTAACACTTTTGTTCTTTAACCTATGACCAGTAGCTTAATCTTACTAGTACCTTAATGTTATTAGTATAATATAAATAAACAATCATAAAATTCAAAATTAGTAATAAATTATACATTATAAAATATATTTTTTCCATACCCGTACCTGTGTCCAAATCTCGGGCAGAGTCTCCGTGTCCTTGTTTTTAGAGTTACTATACTGGACACTTGGATCCATACCCATATCCAACACTCCGTACCTAGTCCATGTAACATAGGATAGCATAACTTTAACGTTAAAGCAAACGAGCTTATTGTGTCTAGTGTATCATACATCATTGATGGTTAAGTATAAACGTCTTACCAATTTCCACTTAAAGCTCTTGTTATACTTGAGTCTCTAAAATCTAAAGCTTTTATGTATTTTCCTAAACTGCAGTAACAGTGGCTGCTCCAATGACACCAATCTGAATATAGGAGCGCTGGTAACATGAAAAGGGCTCCAAGAGGGACACCTGCATTTGAATGAATAAAATGCACATTATAATAAATTAAAGCAGAGTAAGAAGACATAAAAATTAGGGAAAAAATAGTATAGAACAATAAAAAAAAGAGTAAAAAAATCATGTTGATTCTAGATTAACATATTCGCCAAAGCCAACACTTTTGACAATTAACCATATCCCACATGAGTATGCAAGCCAAAGTAAATATGCTAATACATTAACACTCAATGCTTTGAACTCTAACAATTCAATAGATAACTCAGAGGCAAGGGGGAAATTAAACTCATTGTCAGAAGTTTTCAGCATGATAGGTGTACAATGATGCTTCATTGCTGATTACCTTCCTTTCTGCACCAAGAGAAATTAAATATATATTGTTTCAGTCGTGAAACGGTTAGCGACCTTAATAAAATCCGTCAAAGATCTGGAGAGTAAAGTCCTTAGCGAATATATAGCTGCACAGTACGCAAACGTGAGCTACCCTCGAGGTGGTTACGAGAAAACCCCCTCCGACGCTCAAGTCAGTATTGGTCCAACTAGGATTAGAAAGAGAAGCTAGAGAGAGAAAGAGATAAGCTATTTTCAGTATGAGAGAGAATGTACATGCAGAGTAGTACTATTGGGGTATTTATAGAAGTACTATTCCTCTTACAGGGCGTGTAATCCTTCGACACGTGTAGGGCTATGACGCACTTGACAGGTGGGAAGATTCCCATGCTTTTGTCTTGTTAGGCGACCGCCAACATTATCGGACCTCAGTGGTGAACCGACTTTGATGGAGCTGTGGATGACATTGCCATGCTCGCGTCCTTGACTACGCTTGCGGACTCGTCATGAGGATCCGCTAAGGTACTCGGGTTATACCCATACAACCCCCATAGCCAAAACTTGCATTGCTCAAGAACCGCCCTTCCTGTGCTCAAATTTCTTCGCAAAGTTACCCAATCTTCCAATTTTTACTTTCCGGTTCTAGTGCGCTAAAGATTTCATCTTTTCTTGACCGACATTTTCTGGGTTTTTTCTGTGTTTGAAGTTCTGTGGTTTTCCGGTGGTTCTTTGGTTGAGAGCTCCAGTTTTTTTAGTGCGATTCTGCTGTTTGGAAACTTTGTTCACCTTCTTCGACGACCTTGCTCTTTACTTTTCCTCTTTTTTCCGGCAACCCTCGTTTCCAGGTAATTCTTCAATTTCTTTCCTCATTTTCTTAAGTCTCTTTCGCGTATTCATCATGTCGGACCAATCTGATAACCAAAATGCTCTTAGTGAGGCTTTGATGACCAAGAGTGATCCCTCTTCCCCTTTAGCTGATAATGATTCTGCGTCCGACTTAAGACCTGTGGGGAGGACTAGGTTATTAGCGGATATACCCTTTATTGTCGAGAGAGAAAGAGAACTAAGGTCAAAATTTCTTAATGACCCATCCACTCCTGAGGAGCATAACTTGACTTTGAGATATCTGACCGCTAGCCAAAGTGGCAATAAGCAAACGCTTAGAGAACTTAGACACCAAATCCTTGCTAGACACTCCCGTAGACATCCACCAGTCGATGCCGTTCCTGGCCTTGATGTCGCCCCTCTTAGAGGGCATGCTTGGCTAGATAGCTTGGCGGATGCTGGAGTTAAGGTGTCAACCGATTTTTACGACCGCCTGCAGAGTTTGTGGCTCATAACCCTCCTGTTGTTAATTTAGGTGACGATAGTGACTCATTTGCTACTGTTATGGCTCGCGATGATACTACTGAGGCCGTCTACCAGTGTCGAACTAGTGCGGGTGCTGGCATATCCACCCCATGGCACCGCCTGCAACCATAGCTAGCTCAAGACGGCCGGCAGAAAACGCGGGTGATCACGGTTCTAATGCTTTGTGGCTTCCTGAGGATGCCTCTGTCGGCCCTCTTACTGCGGAGGTTGACGGACCATGGCACCAGGATGCTCTTGATCATGCCTATCCGAGGGTTTCTCGGGATCTATATCATATGCCGACAGGGTACCGCTTGGTAGTGCCGCCAGAAGGAGCCATTGTAACGGAATGCCCTCCTAGTCATGTGGTCGTGTATAACATCATTTTGAGTTTGGCCTCCGCTTCCCTTTGGACTCTTTCCTGGTCGAGATTTTGAATGCGTTCAACGTGTGCTTGGCGCAACTGACGCCGTTGGCGGTCAGGATTATCATCGCATACATTTGGATTGTATGCTTTCTGGATTCCCTCAAACAGTGAACTTATTCCGCCATATCCATTGGTTGAAGAGAAATGGGTCTTCTAGGCAATTGGGCTGGTGGTCGCTAATGACGGCCGATAAGAAGATGACTGTTCAGCCTAAGGTATCAAGCTTGAAGGGCTGGTACGATGCCTTCTTTTGGTTACGAGTGCCTGAAGATTACCCTGTGCGCCGCCATTTAACAAAGCCTCGCCCTCACATGGAGCACCTTCCTTTGGTGCCGCTAACAGAAGAAGTGTTAGCGGCTTTTGACTACTTTGAAGTGGAGGACTATGATATCACTTTTGATGATGGGACGTCAGCTAGAGTTAAGGAGCCCAAGTATTGGATTCCTCATTCCAAGTATATCTTAGGGAATAAGCCTTTGTCGACTGTTTTGCTATCGCCCACACATGAGAATGGTAAGTGATGCTGTCGGATTGGTCTTTTTGATGATAGTAATAAGAATTAGAGGTTGTTTGTTATTGTATCTCCTGTTTTATAATCCTCTTTTTGTTTTTTTTTTGGCAGGCTTTGATAATCTTGACCTCGACGTGCTTTGTGTCGACGAAGATCTTCAGCCGTTAACAAATCTATTATGTGCTCCAGCTAACGACTGCGAGACGATGCATGGAATTACCAACGGTCGTCGGGGAGGCAATCGCCATGGGCCACAAAACATTTGTAGGGGCCGGAGAGGGGTGGTTACCTCTCGCGCCACCACCGTTGGTGCTGCTGCTAGCACAAGTGTGCTGCTATCCCCTATTCCTCTTCGGTCCTCTACTAACTGGACCGTGACCAGGGGTGGCGTAACTAGGAGGCGACCTCGTGAGCAGGTCCCGGCCGATACTGCTGGAAATAAAAGGCAAGCCTTGGGGGACCCAGGCACTTCTGTTGCCAACGAGGTCGTCTAGCTGGAGGACCTGGATGTGGATACCCTAGGGGAGACTCAGGAGCCCAATGCCGCAACTACTGGTCCGACGCATCCTAGTGGTACTTCTTGGTTGTCAGGCTCAGCTTCTTCTTTTAAGGAGAAGATAAGGGAGCTTATTACCATGCCTAGCTTTCTCTCGAACCTATCTCCTGGTATCTTTTATCGGTATCAAGAGTGGATTGAGAAGAAGGAGGTGTCGCTAAGCGATTCTGTGGCGGCCGCGTTTGCTCCTCAGCCCATTACTCATGGGAAGATACATCAACCCGACTAGAACGTCAGGGAGGAGGAGTCTATCTACTATGATATTCATGAAAATGGTGGCATTCTTGCCTATCGGATTTTGAAGGGCATGCAGCTGTCGTTGGATAGGCCGTCAGGGTCTTTGCTTACTTGTTTAATGTATTGTGTGCTTCTCTTCTTTTTTTTGTTTTTACTCATTTGTGTTTTCTTCCTTTCTGTATGCCAACAATGCTGCCATTGAGCTGATCGAGCAGTATCTCGAGTACCATAAGCTGGCGGACACCTACAAGACCTCGTTGGAGACTTGTCAGGACCTGCTCAGGGAGGCGGAGGATGAGCTGAAGCCGCTAAAGGATGAGGTGGAGACTTTGCAGGAGAGGCTCGCTTTGCTGGAAGAGACCGAGGAAAACGTCAAGGCGTTGACCAAGGCGGTGGAGACTGCCAACACTGAGAAGGAAGTTGCTGTGTTGGACGTCTCCGCTGAAGCTGAAGCTAGGGGGGTCGTCAAGGCGGTTGTTGAGTTCAAACAGTCTGAGGACTATGTGGCAGCTCTCCACAAGAGATATGACGGCGGTTGGGCGGCTGCCATGAGACCTATGTTGGGGGAAACAATAATTCAAACCCATTTTGCACTTCAGGGACAGGTGCCACACTCAAACTCCTTCTAACAGGCCTTGTCATAGGTTGAAACTCCACATTGGCCTCTTGAATTGGAGCTCTATCTCTATCAGGGACCACACTCACATCAGGAGGCCGAGCATTCTTTTTCCTCCATTTAGTCCTGACAACAGGCTTCTAACACTGATCTTGGGAATGACCCATATTGTTACAAGTATTACAGAGCACATGCTTCCACTCATACAGAATTCCAACCTTTTCCTTAACATTACATTCATTGATGAACTCAATATGATCAGTAAGCGCTTGATCCACCTTCACTTCTAACATTACACGAGCATACTACAGTTTCTCCCGTTTTGCAGTTGCCAGATCAGTTTTTATACGCTTACCAATCTGACTAGCAATCCTAAAAAGACAAGTCTCTCCCTAGTACTTAAAATTCAGTGAGAGTTGAACCCAAATAGGGAACACTCGCACATCTTCCTTCACAATATAAGTATTAGGATCCCAAGCTTTCACTACCATAGGCTTGTTATGAAAGAAAACTGGATTTCCTGATAACACATGATCTCTCTTCCTCTACAGTGGTAAATCTAACAATATATATGCCTTTCTTGACCATTGCAACCTTACCCACCCCAAAATTCCTCCATATACGTCTTACAAAACCCTCTAAAACATGACTAGGAGGGTTCGCACCTACAATATAACAGTAGATAGCAGAATTCCAGAAATACAGTTCAGACTAAATATCATTTAGTTCAATCTTAACAGGCTTATTGGCAACATTTTCAGCACACTGAACTTCATTATCCACCGATCCAGGAGAGAAAAGAATAGGTAAGGGTGCAATACCTTCAGTACGAACCATCCTTCTACTCTGATCAGGTGCTTGATTAGCTCCAACTTTATTGATCATTTCCAACCAATTAGAAAACTGCACACGAACCTCTGATTGCTTCTGTAATTCCTTCAATGAAGCTCGAGGTGATCAAATCTCCTCCTGGATGATCTCAGTTTCATTATCAATGTCTAACGCTGAAACTCCAACCAGTGAATCAACCGATTTCATTTTTTGATTAACATTCCCAGAAGTTGGCCCTTCTTTTTCATCTGATTCTTACTACTCTTCACCTGAGCTCTCGATGTCCTTGCCATGACGAACACTAAAAATAATGGAGAGGATAACTAGAGTGCTATGAAGAATAACAATGGAGTTTACTGTTCCATTGGTTTTAGAGAGAGTAGAGAGTTTCTCTCACTAAAGCCCTCCAAGTAATTTTGTTTTTTGAAATTGATCTTCTACCTTATCGATATGGTTTCCACACACTCCCTCATGTATTTCTTTAATAATTTTTGTGGCCTCATGGGCCGTTATGCATCTTAGGAGCAGGAGAGAGAGACACTTTCTCTATAGCTGCCCTTGGAAGATGCAGTACCACATGGACTCCCTGCGAAGCTTCTTGGCCGCTATCTTGTCTTCTGTTAAACTATCCGTCGGTCTGTAGGCTGTTATATCATCGTACCACTCCTTCCTCTAACTAATTGTGTTCACTGTCGGTGGGGCAGCATCAATGCTTCTTTCTAGCAGTATTTCTACCATCATGCTACGCTTCATACTAGTTGTACTCGAGCTGGCCAGCTTGGATAGGGCATCGACCGCCATGTTCTCCGTCCTTGGTACCAGCTTTACTTCAAAGCTCCGCAATCCCGCCGTTATGTGCTTGACCCTACTCAAGTACTTTTGCATGACGGATTCTCTGGCTTCGTACGTGCCTTCTATCTGGCTGGATACTAGTTGTGAGTCCGTTATCATGATTACTCTCCTGGCTCCCGCCGCTATACTCAGGTTGATACCGGCCAGGATTGCCTTATATTTTGCTTAGTTGTTGGAGGCTTTGAAGCCAAAACGGACGGTGTACTCGAACGTTTCCCCTTCTGGAGACGTCATTACTACTCCAACCTCGACACCTGTTTGGGCAGCGGGGGCGTCAACTGCTATCTGCCAACTATGGGTTGGTTCAGATGTGTCTTCATATGTCGTTTCAATAATAAAGTCTGCCAATGCTTAGACTTTGATAGCCGTCCAAGGCTGGTAATCAATGTCAAATTCTGACAATTCGAATGCCCATTTGAGTAGTCTGCCGGTCGTGTCCAGCTTGTGAAGAGCCTTCTCCAATGGCTGATTTGTGAGCACCTGGATGGTGTGAGAGTCGAAGTATAGCCTTAGCTTTCGCGCCGCTATGAGCATGGCATATGCTATTTTCTCGACTAGCTCATACCTCTATTCTGCCCCAGCTAGGACGTGGCTGATGAAATAGATGAGACTTTGCTGCCCCTGCTTCTCTACCAATAACACAGAGGCCAACGTCTTCCCAGATACCGACATGCATAATTCACTAGGGGAAAAAACCTTATATGTCACTTAGTAACAGATGCAGTTTTTGTAAAACCGCATCCGAAATCAACCAAAAAATGGGAGGGAAAATTGGAAAACGAAATCTGATGCAGACCTTAAAAAACTGCATCAGATTTTAAATCAGATGCGGTTTTTCATCAACCTGATGCGGTTCATAGGACTGCATCCGAAAATCCATTACTCACTCGTGGCTCATTACACTCGTGGCCTCATAAGTCATAGCCCTTAGGCGCCCCTCAAACCCTAATCTCTCCTCCCTCTCAAACCCACGACACATTTCTCCTCTCTCTCTTCTCTATCAAATCCACGTCATTAGATCTACTCCCCTCCTCCCTCTCAAACCCACAAACACCGTTGAATTCATCGTCCCTCCTCCCTCCTCAACTATTTGCTTGAGATTTCGGAGCCACGAACAACGAACGACGAACCGCACATATTCTTCATCATAATCAACTTCGTTCATCATCATCGACTTCGTTCATCATCGACCACGAATCGTTCATTTTCTTCATCATCATCAAGCACGAACCGCGAACGACGAACCTCGAATTTTTCATCATCATTGTTTTTTTCTAGATCTGGGTTTATATTTTTTCAATATTTTATTTGATTTTTTTTGTTCGAATTTTTTTGGTCAATTTTTTTGTTCTTATTTTGTTCGATTTTTTTGTTCGATTTTTTATGTTTATTTTTTAATTTTCGTATTTTGTTCCAATTTTTGGTTATATTTTTGTATAAGTTTTCGGTTTTATTTGGTTATATTCATATGAATTTTGTAGTTTGTATAATTAAATACATTTTTAGTTTGTATAATTTTTGTATAATTGAATTTATTTTTAATTTGTATAATGTTTGTTATTATATCTGAATTTTTTTAAAGTTTAGTTACTACTTTGGACTGCTGTTGTTTGGGTGTTCCTACTTTGTTGCTGCAGACCTGCACTGCAAAGCAGGTTTTTTTTTTAAATTCCTTCAGCCCAAAATCTGATGTGGTCTTGCAAAACCGCATCAGGTAGTGAGAATATGATGCGGTCATGGACTGCATCAGATTAATTTCTTAATCTGCTGCGGTCCTATCTGATGCGGACCAAAACCGCATCAGTAAGTTCGGTTTTGACCGCATCAGATGACCTTTTTTCCACTAGTGATTGTAGCCTGTCCACTAACTCCGGTCGGGTGATGGTCGGCAACTTTTTGAAGTACTCCTTGACTTTTTCGAAAGCTTGCATTTGCCCGCATCCCCATTCGAACTTCTTGTTCCCTCGCAGGACTTTGAAGAACGGTATGGCTTTTTTGGCAGACTTGGAGACGAATCTAGTCAGGGTCCCCATTCTCCCTATCAGCTTCTATATATTCCAGATACTCCTTGGTTCCGAAAGCTCTCTGATTGGCTTGACCTTATCAGCGTTTACCTCTATCCCCCTCTCTCTAACCATGAAGTCGAGGAACTTGCCGAACTGAACCCCAAACATACACTTCTTAGGATTCAACTTCATGTGGTGCTTGCGGAGGGTCGCAAAAGTTTCCCTTAGGTCGACGACATGGCCTCCTCAATGAGGCTTTTCACAATGCTATCATCTACGTAAACCTCCACATTCCGGGCTTCCTGGTGCTCAAAGATCTTATCCACCACCTTCTGGTAAGTAGCGCGACATTCTTTAGAGTGAACGACATATCCTTGTAAGCATAAACCCCTGCATCGGTGATGAATGCTGCCTTGTTCCTGTCCGATTCTAGCAGACTAATCTGGTGAAACCCTGAGAAAGCATCCATAAAGCTGAGCAAGGCATGGCTGCTAGTTGACTCTACCAGCTGGTCAATTTTGGGTAATGGGTAATAGTCTTTACGGCAGGCTTTGTTGACGTCGGTGAAATCTACGCACGTCCGCCAGGACCCATTGGTCTTCATGCTCATCACCATATTTGCAACCCATTCCGGGTAGTCGCATGGTTCGATAAAATCTGCCACTAGTTTATCAACCTCTTCCTTGATAGCATCGTTCTTTTCCGAAGAAAAGTATCTTTTCTTCTGTTTTATCGGCCTTACATCCTCATTGACATTCAGCCGGTGGACCATGAATGCTGGGTCATTTCCCGGCATCTCGTCTGCCGATAAGGCAAAGACGTCAGCGTGTTTGCGCAGGAGGCTTATCAGGTTGACCTTGACATCATCTGCCAGGTCGGCCCCAATCTTTAATATTCTCTTCGGTCTATCTAGCACCAAGCTGATTTCTTATGTCTCGCCCTCTAGGCTAGGTGTAACGTCCCGAAAATTAATAACCTCATTTAAACACATATACTTATAATTGGTAGCGTAAACTAGAAAATTAAACCTGTGGGTTATGGGCCCACTAATATAATAATTAGCTTAAATAGTCTTAGGGACTATAATTCTTAAAACTCGCCAATATTAGCTATAATAATAATAATATAATCTTCCTAGCCCATAAGATATAAAATACAGACAACAACATTGATACACGAGATCCATCCTGAACTCTCTCTCTTGCAGTGCTTCTAGCTTGAGCTTACGAACCCTTACTATTAGTGTCATACTGACTTCTTTAACACTCATTAGCAAAAATCCGTTTTACCAACGATCTTTCAACTGTCTGACCATACCTAAAACATAAAAGAAAAACGTTATGAGCCGAGGCTCAGTAACAAACTACCCCAGCAACGTAAACTCATTTCAACTCATTTTATTTGCAAACAGGGAGAAAGAATAATTCAAACATTTGTCAAAATAACATTTATTCAACTTCACCTTTATAATCCATTGATCCTTTTATACATTTTTACTCTGGTTGCTGCAAAATCAGTCAGCTCTGGGACGTCTCCCAGCCATGTGTATGCACCACTGTGCAAGGACCTGTGTCCTGGGCATTACCCTACACCAGTAACGGGCCAGTGCCCTAATAACAGTAACGGGCCAGTGCCCTAATAACAGTAACGGGCCAGTGCCCCAGTAAACAGCTCGGTACGTATACGACCGCCAATTAGCTCAGCAAACCAGTTCTTTCACTTTACGTTATCATATTCCGTAACTTTTAATATGCATAGGTGATAATCATCAGTCATTCATCTCAGCTCTACCTCAATGATTAAGGTAGCAAAATCATTTCATATCATATTATCTTTTCATAAACCATAGCTCATGATAATCCATCCAGTTCATAAAACTCATAAAATTTACTTACAAATAAATCATAGTAATCATCCCGCAACTCAAGAATAAACATTTTGATAAACTTTTACTAAATCACATTGTTCCCATGTTCATAAAACATTTAAAGGGAATTGCGGGTACTAGCAGTAGATGTTACCTTGGTTGCAGAATAATAATAATAATCCTCTTCTTATGTCCTTGATATCGTCCTTACTGAGCTCCGAGGAACGAGTTCTTTTAAGTTTCAAAACGAGTATTTTTTTATAAGTTAGAAATTCATAGAACAAATATAATAAAGTGCTCTTTAAGTATGATTCGTAGCTTATACTATTGTTTATATAAGTTAAAAAGTCTAACTTATTTAACGATTACGTAATATGTTGAAGTTATAATAGATTATCCACAACCTTTATACTTATCTCATGATAATCGATAGATATTACTTAGAGATCAAATTAAAAGTATTATCCATATTTTAGTCATATTATAAGCTTATAATTGCACTCATATAAGTGAGATACTTATTAAAATTACAAGTAATTAAATTATAACTTTTAGACTAATTCAAAGGGTATATGTTAAAACATGTTATAATTTAGATAATTAAAAGCTTGGCCATCCATATTTTAGTATAGACTAATAATTTACTAAACTTAGGTAATTAACTATATAATAAATTAAGTGACTCACTTAACTAATTATGAGCATGAATTAATTAGCACCATTTAGTAAGTGGGAATTCCTTCATCTTGACAAAGTCAACATTTACAAAAATGTAAAACAAGAAACTCTAGTCAATATTTAAGGGAATGTAAAACAAGAACCTCACCTAAAACAGAACACACACACACGCAGGAGAAACGAGGGGCTTGGCGTCGCGGTCGGAGGTCCGGCGAATGGGCAGCATTTCGAGGCGGCGAAAGGCGACAAAAGGGCCGCGAGCAGAAAGGCGAGTGATGCTGGGTGATGGTACCGTGATGTCGCGCAGAGGAGAGAGAAAGATAGGCGTGCAGGGGTTCGAGGGGAATGCGAGTAGGGAGGGGAGAAGGTGGGTGCTGGTGGCGCGGCTGGGCGACGGCGCTCTGCGGCGAAAGAGAGGTCGGCGGGTGGGCGGCAGAGAGGCGAGTGATGATGTGGTGGTGCTGTGCGGTTCGCGAAAGAGGAGGGAGAATGGTCGTGCAGAGAACGATGAGGAAGAAGTGCGGCGTGGGGGTGGTGGTGCCGCTGCCACTGGGCGGAGGTCCTGACTTCTTGACGACAGTTAGAAGATAAAAGAGATGGTGGCTATGGTGGTTTTTGTGGTGGCCGAAACTAAAGAAGGAAAACAGAGAAGTTGAAAGATTTGAAAACTTTGTTTCAAATTCTTTTAGTGGATGTAAACTTCTGAATTATTGTTGTTAATTTTGTGATTGTAAAACTCAACCATTCCTCCCTTTTATAGAGAAACTTCATCTCAGTAGATGAATTTCAGAATTTTAAATTACCAAAACCATTCAAGAAAACAAGTGGCTAAATTCGGGTTTTGAGAAAACCAGTGGATTAAGGGTGGTTGAGAGGTGAAAACTCAATTAAATTTACTGAGATAGTTTTTGACTTTGTTAAGAAATCTCCATTCTTGTCCTTCCACGTATGGAGGAGTAAGAAGATGGAGTTATTGCTCCCTTGTGTTTCATTTTCTGATTTTTGGAGAAGAATAGTGTTAGGCCTTTTTGTTTTGTTTGGGCTTAAAAGGTTTGGCATTGGCATTGGGTCCATCAGAATTTTGCTAACCTTAAGTCTTACTTATTTACAAGATTTATGCTAGGACTTAGAATTTTAATTTATGAACTTTGTTATCCTAAAATTATTAAACAACATATTTAGAAATTAACTTAGAAATTTTTATTTACTAAAATTAGTTCACATTAGTTTAATCATTAAGATTAGTTATTAATTAATTAAAAGTAAAACTTGGGTATTACATCCTTCCCCTCTTAGAAAAAGTTTCGTCCTCGAAACTGGAGCTCAGTTAGAACCTAAATCATTGATAATAAACATTCATATAAAAATTCATTCCATATGATATGCGTAAACGCAATGTCAAAATGTTTCATCAAATAAACATTCAGATCATGCAGTATCATATAACTCTCAATTAGAGCATTCATTACAAAAAGATCATATCACCCTAAGAGAAAAGGTGGGGTATTTCGTTCTCATTTGTTCCTCTATTTCCCACTAGCCTCAGAGGTCAAGTGGTTAGCCTATAGAACTTTCACCATTTGGATCACCCTACTTCTCAGTTGTTTTTCCTTACGATCAAGTATTTCAATTGGTTTCTCCTCATAGGTCAAGTCGTTTCATAGTTGCAAAGGTTCATGTCTGATTATATGGCTCGCATCTAGGACTTATTTTCGCAACATGACACATGAAATACATTATGGCCTTGTCTAAGTCAATCCGTAATGCTAATTCATTCATACTATCATAGGTTATGCTAATAACATCACAACATACCTTTAACTTTCATCTTGAGGCTAATTAACAATACACATGTTGATACGCTGGTATTACCAAAAAAAATATCTCATATAACAGGAACTTTTGCGAAACTCAATCCACTCAGTTCATATCATTTTCAGGTTTGCACACGAGATTATAGAACCCCATGGTAAGCATTACGAACTTAAACCAAATCATCATGCCTTTTGTAATACATACGACTTATGTTATTCTTCCAACTATTTCGCGTATGAAAAGTCAACTATCAACATTGACAGATCTCTTACTCATAAGTTTCATTTTATTTGGCTATTAAGGAACACCTTACTATTGATGAGCTGATTAATAGACCGTTTCCCACAAATGATATCGTAATACTTCCTTTTGTATAACGAAATGTTTATCATATAAGATAAGGCTTAATCTCTCGTACTATCTTTTCCACTGTGTTATTACTATCTTTTTCGCCAATGACGTTTCCGCATCTCAATAATCACATAACCCCTAAATAATATCACGATGCATATATAACCTCTCGTATCATACAAGGGTCCACCAATTAAATTTCCATTTATTAACTTAACTTATCATTAGTTATAATTTCTTCTCCTTCGCTCGGTCACTGGTATTTAATGAGCTCAACGTTCATTGCGTATATCCTTTCTTAACACACCTACAATCTTCAAAAAAATCCTCCTACAAATAGGGTACTTGTTTTACTCATCTTGTACCATTTTCTAATGTGCACACATCATTAAATAATATGACAGCTTTGTCCACTCAAGTCGCCATACTTATTCTAAGATATACTATTTCCAAAGATATTTCGGTTGCTTAAATTCATCCACTGACATATACTCTCTTTCACAAGTTCTGTTTTAGGAAGTTCTTATGATGAAGCTGCCAAAGAAATTGCCCTCTACAAATAACTTAGCTATACTTCCCTTTGACCTCTATATCCCAAAGATTTCTATTAAATATGGAGTGAGTTCATACACCATATAAGGAGGAGATTAAATTTTGTATCATCTTTTATATGTTATTATATATATATATATATTTTTTTTTTCCTTGATTGAGTCTCTAGACCTCATCAGGCACATAATCCAAATTAATAATATCCACCATCATGTCTTTATAATACACCATTTCATACTTCATCCACCAATCGAACAGAAACTTTAACTCAAAATTTTCCTTTACTAGCTTGTTTTCTTTTTCTCTCAATCACCAATCCTAACCGTTCCGTGTGTATATACATCATTTCATAACACATTAATCAAAATTTATCCTTGTCCCTTCAATAATAATCTCACTCAAAACCTCTCAATCTCGATTTCCTATATATTCTCCATTGAGTTGCTTCCTCAAATTGATGCCATCATAATGTATTCCTGAATCACTTCTTTATCTAGTATCTTATTCTTAATTGTGCAATAATCTAATTACGTAATCACAAACCCACTTGTCAACGACATTTTGTACTTACTTTCTTATCATGGTAATTTAAGCACTTTCTATCACACATTCCAAGATTATCTCAATAACTATAATGAGGTAATTTGTAACATCATGATTGATGATCTACTATTCAAACACTAACATCTTGTCTGATATCCTCAAAATAGGTTTATCCCAATAATGCTTGTTTATAACTTCTTCAAGTAAAACATCCTTATACCATACTTATCCTTAAAGTACGACTTTCATGCTTCACCCATCAATTTGAAACATAGTTAGTTCTAATCTAAATGCCTAACAATAATCCACCCAACATCATAATGTAATCCGAAATTTGAACTCAAACTTTATTTGCAGAAGTAATCTGCGTTTATCTTCTAATCCCTCAAAGAAAAATCTTAAACCACTTTATTTCTAAAGTTATAAAATCCCAAAATTATTTCGAAAACCTCCGTATAATAAAGTCACTCCTAAGATTACTATAGGGATAATACCATTAGCCTTAAGTTTGTGGGAATTATTAAGTATCAAACATTGTCTATGACTCTATAAAACAATATCATCTAGCCAGTTATTCACTAATACTTCCAAATTTCCATTTCTTACTTGCATGTCCCTAATATCAGCCAATATTATCATCATAACCCCAAAGTTAATCACTTATTTTTCCACAATGTAACATATTTCTAACCAAGTCCTTAATTATCAAGCGTTCAAGCTCCTAATTACCTAATACTCTATCAATCCCAAATGGTTTTGTTCATCACAACATTTTCTTTTATATATCCATTACATTATCTCAATAATCACATCAACATTGTCACGAAATAGAACTTTAAAACACAAAAAATTCATGTCTTAGTAAAATATTTAAGGTTTCAAGCACTTACTTTTCTAAATTACTTTTTCTCATGGCTTCTAAATGCTTACTCCCCAATTGTAGCTGTCACATTTTCAAGTACCACATTTCTATTCCTTTGAAATAACACTTTAATCTAACCTCTCGAGTTAATGCTCCTTTCATAGTCATAATTTCGTTCTTCAATCTATAACATCGAATATAAGTTTGCATCACAAAATGCTGTATTACTTTGACTTTTTAAAGCTCAAATCTCAATTTATGTTGATTATTTCCTAACTTCTCAAGTAGAAATCATAATTTCCCCTAAATTTTTTTCGAATCCCAAAATCATTGTATATATAAAAAAAAAGTTCAATCTAAATTATCGTATAATATTACTCCAAGAAATAATGTCTAAAATACTCCATAACATTAGCCTTAGAATAATCCTTCATCAGATTCTTAATATATCATCCAAAAGTAATATAATCCTATCCACCAAAAAAAAATCTCCAAATATTCCTTAACTTGATCCCAAAATATAGTCACTCATGCCTCAAAATATTATTCATAATTTGTAAGTCCCTAATGCCCAAATAGTTATTAATTAATCCACGAACCACTTAGCATCTAATTTTTCACATAATTCATATCTAGGCAAGGACCTTATAATCTCCATTCAATGTTTCATATCTTAGACTATCAGCCCAATTAAACTCATTTCAATCTCCAAATATTTCCTCAAAAGGTCATACTTCTAATTTTAAACTCAAGTGACCCAAATAGTCATCTATCACACCTCAATTTTCTCAGCGTCTAATTCCCCAAAAGTGTTCATACCCGGGCGATGCTACGCACTTCCGGCCGGGTTTCAGCTCTGATACCATTCTGTAACGCCCCGAAAATTAATAACCTCATTTAAACACATATACTTATAATTGGTAGCGTAAACTAGAAAATTAAACCTATGGGTTATGGGCCCACTAATATAATAATTAGCTTAAATAGTCTTAGAGACTATAATTCTTAAAACTCGCCAATATTAGCTATAATAATAATATAATCTTCCTAGCCCATAAGATATAAAATACAGACAACAACATTGATACACGAGATCCATCCTGAACTCTCTCTCTTGCAGTGCTTCTAGCTTGAGCTTACGAACCCTTACTATTAGTGTCATACTGACTTCTTTAACACTCATTAGCAAAAATCCGTTTTACCAACGATCTTTCAACTGTCTGACCATACCTAAAACATAAAAGCAAAACTTTATGAGCCGAGGCTCAGTAACAAACTACCCCAGCAACGTAAACTCATTTCAACTCATTTATTTGCAAACAGGGAGAAAGAATAATTCAAACATTTGTCAAAATAACATTTATTCAACTTCACCTTTATAATCCATTGATCCTTTTATACATTTTTACTCTGGTTGCTGCAAAATCAGTCAGCTCTGGGACGTCTCCCAGCCATGTGTATGCACCACTGTGCAAGGACCTGTGTCCTGGGCATTACCCTACACCAGTAACGGGCCAGTGCCCTAATAACAGTAACGGGCCAGTCCCTAATAACAGTAACGGGCCAGTGCCCCAGTAAACAGCTCGGTACGTATACGACCGCCAATTAGCTCAGCAAACCAGTTCTTTCACTTTACGTTATCATATTCCGTAACTTTTAATATGCATAGGTGATAATCATCAGTCATTCATCTCAGCTCTACCTCAATGATTAAGGTAGCAAAATCATTTCATATCATATTATCTTTTCATAAACCATAGCTCATGATAATCCATCCAGTTCATAAAACTCATAAAATTTACTTACAAATAAATCATAGTAATCATCCCGCAACTCAAGAATAAACATTTTGATAAACTTTTACTAAATCACATTGTTCCCATGTTCATAAAACATTTAAAGGGAATTGCGGGTACTAGCAGTAGATGTTACCTTGGTTGCAGAATAATAATAATAATCCTCTTCTTATGTCCTTGATATCGTCCTTACTGAGCTCCGAGGAACGAGTTCTTTTAAGTTTCAAAACGAGTATTTTTTTATAAGTTAGAAATTCATAGAAACATTAATATAAGTGCTCTTTAAGTATGATTCGTAGCTTATACTATTGTTTATATAAGTTAAAAAGTCTAACTTATTTAACGATTACGTAATATGTTGAAGTTATAATAGATTATCCACAACCTTTATACTTATCTCATGATAATCGATAGATATTACTTAGAGATCAAATTAAAAGTATTATCCATATTTAGTCATATTATAAGCTTATAATTGCACTCATATAAGTGAGATACTTATTAAAATTACAAGTAATTAAATTATAACTTTTAGACTAATTCAAAGGGTATATGTTAAAACATGTTATAATTTAGATAATTAAAAGCTTGGCCATCCATATTTTAGTATAGACTAATAATTTACTAAACTTAGGTAAATAAACTATATAATAAATTAAGTGACTCACTTAACTAATTATGAGCATGAATTAATTAGCACCATTTAGTAAGTGGGAATTCCTTCATCTTGACAAAGTCAACATTTACAAAAATGTAAAACAAGAAACTCTAGTCAATATTTAAGGGAATGTAAAACAAGAACCTCACCTAAAACAGAACACACACACACGCAGGAGAAACGAGGGGCTTGGCGTCGCGGCCGGAGGTCCGGCGAATGGGCAGCATTCCGAGGCGGCGAAAGGCGACAAAAGGGCCGCGAGCAGAAAGGCGAGTGATGCTGGGTGATGGTACCGTGATGTCGCGCAGTGGAGAGAGAAAGATAGGCGTGCAGGGGTTCGAGGGGAATGCGAGTAGGGAGGGGAGAAGGTGGGTGCTGGTGGCGCGGCTGGGCGACGGCGCTCTGTGGCGAAAGAGAGGTCGGCGGGTGGGCGGCAGAGAGGCGAGTGATGATGTGTGGTGGTGCTGTGTGGTTCGCGAAAGAGGAGGGAGAATGGTCGTGCAGAGAACGACGAGGAAGAAGTGCGGCGTGGGGGTGGTGGTGCCGCTGCCACTGGGCGGAGGTCGTGACTTCTCGACGACAGTCAGAAGATAAAAGAGATGGTGGCTATGGTGGTTTTTGTGGTGGCCGAAACTAAAGAAGGAAAACAGAGAAGTTGAAAGATTTGAAAACTTCTGTTTCAAATTCTTTTAGTGGATGTAAACTTCTGAATTATTGTTGTTAATTTTGTGATTGTAAAACTCAACCATTCCTCCCTTTTTATAGAGAAACTTCTATCTCAGTAGATGAATTTCAGAATTTTAAATTACCAAAACCATTCAAGAAAACAAGTGGCTAAATTCTGTAGTTTTGAGGAAAACCAGTGGTTTAAGGGTGGTTGAGAGAGTGAAAGCTCAATTAAATTTACTGATAGTTTTTGACTTGTTGAGAAATCTCCATTCTTGTCCTTCCACGTATGGAGGAGGAAGAAGATGGAGTTATTGCTTTCCTTTTGTTTTTCTGTTTTTGGAGAGAATAGTGCTAGGCCTTTTTGTTTTGTTTGGGCTTTAAAGGATTTGGTCATTGGCATTGGGTCCATCAAAATTTTTGCTAACCTTAAGTCTTACATCATTTACAAGATTGATGCTAAGACTTAGGATTTTAATTTATGAACTTTGTTATCCTAAAATTATTAAACAACATATCTTAGAAATTAACTTAGAAATTTTTATTTTACTAAAATTAGTTCACTATTAGTTTAATCATTAAGATTAGTTATTAATTAATTAAAAGTAAAACTTGGGGTATTACGCTAGGTTTCGGCAGGTCTGCCGACCTTCCCTCGACGTTCTCCATTGACATCTCTTTCCTGGCTTTATTCTCAGCTTGACGCTTTTTCTCTCTGATGGTGGTGTCTAGGGATGGCAACGGGTCGGATCTGGACCGGGTCCAGGTGGACCCGGATCCAGATCCGTTTTCAGACCCTGGATCCAGATCTGACCCGGATCCGCCGAGTCTAAGGAAGTTGGACCCAGATCAAGATCCAACGGATCCTGCGGATCCGGGTCCAAAACGGATCCGACTCATTTCATGCAATTTCATCTACTTTGTGGTATTAAAATGATTTCCAAAGCGATTAAAATGATTTTCGAAGCATTGAAACGCTAATTGTTCACATCTCCAAAGGAAATCAATTCTACATAAAGTCAACTCTAAGTCTCTAACAAACCAAAAACCACAACAAACAATACAATTATACTGTTATACAAACAAAACAATACAATTATACAACAAATGAAACAATACAAATATACAACGGAATTGGGATACTTAGAATAGCCTCAACCTCTTGCATTAAAAAAAAAGTTTCTTAAGTACTCTTGCTGCCATTACCCAAGAAATCTCATACTAGTCATTCCCATCAAATTAAAGGAAGTGTTAGTAATTTATATATCATACCAAAAGTGGAAGAATGAGTAACTCGATCGATCTACAGTATACTAATCTATATAATAAACATTGATAAATCAAGTCTTGAATGGCCTGATAATAATGCTAATGATACAACCACCGGTCGCCGGAACAATACAACCACCACAATACAAGTATACAACCACAACGAATAATACAAGATACAAACAACAAACAATAACTTAACCGGAACTGGTGGAAAACGTGCGGCAAACCGGTCGCCGGACTGTTGCATAAACTCGCCGGAAATGGTGCAGAAAGGTGCCGGAAATTGGTGGAGAGCACGCAGGGGCAGGGTCGCAGCTTCGCAGCCTCGCAGGGATTTCAGGAGTTAGGGTTTTTAGTTTTTACGTGTTTACTAGAACCTAGAAGTTAGAAGTTAGAACTTGGAGCCTTGGGCGGTAATATGGACCAGCCAGCCCAATGTGGGTATTTTTTTTTAAAAAAACGGATCTGCGGATCCGGGTTCGGGTCTATTATACAGATCCAAACCCGAATCCGTGATCTGTCAAGTGGACCCGGATCCAACGGGTCCAAAATTTTAGGCTCCAGACCCGCAAAAACGGATCCGGGCCGGGTCCAGGATCCGCTGCCATCTCTAGTGGTGTCTCTGCCGGTCTCTTATGATTGGAATTCTTTAGAGCTGTCAGGTAACATGCCCTGGTTGACTCTTGATTCCCCTGTATTTTCTCCAGTTTTCCTGCGTCGTTTGACGTATAAATCATCGTCAAATGGTAGTTGGACACCACAACCTGTGCATCGTGGATTAACGGTCGCCCAATGATGGCGTTATATGCGGCAGGGACGTCAAATACCAGATACTCTACCATCATGTCCTTGGACTGGGACCCCTCTCCGATTTTGAGCCGGAGCTTAATGTTACCCTCCGAGACAACTGATGTCCCAGTAAACCCAATCATAGGGTATGAAATCGGTTTCAGATATGATACCCCTAGACCCATTTTCTCAAATGTGTCCATGAAGAGGATGTTGGTGGAGCTGCCACCATCCACCAGTATGCGATGAAGCACTGTTGAAATCTGCAGAGATACTACTACGAGGTCATCATGATGATAAATGAGTCCCTTAGCGTTCTCTCACATAAATGCAACTAACGGCATGCTTGAAGGTGTCGGCCATTGTCCAGTATTGTTGTAGTTTACTTGGTGTTTAACCTCCTTCAGGCTAGCCTTAGCACCATGTATGCTTCCCCCATGTGCCGGTCCTCCTGAGATAACATGAATCTCAGTGATCCGCTCCTTTAACGACTTTCTGCTGCTGTCTTCATCCTCTCTGGATGGAGACTTTTCATCTGTTCTTGCTTCATACTGCTTGAAGTAGCCTTTACGTACCGAGTCTTTGATGTCGTCTCTTAAATCTTTATAGTCGTTTGTGACGTGACCGTAATCCCTGTGGAAGTCACACCATGCCGACTTGTCCGGGCCCTTGTAAAACATCTTCTTGGGCCTTTGCCACTTGTCATCTTTCTTGTGGAGTTCGTAGATCTCCGCCCTGGACATCATCAAAGGTGTGTAATTGCGATAACGGTTAGATCTCACTTCTTGACCCTTTTTCACCGAATTAATTTCCTCTTTTCTTCAAGAACTCTCCGGCTTCTTGTCCTTCTGATACTTGTCCTTGTCTTTCTCCTTTTCATCTCCGTCCGGCCGCTTTGCGGCTGCTGCCTTGTCAAATTGTTCTCTGCGGATAAAGTCATTCGCCATTCCCAGAACCTCAGTCAAGGTAGTCAGCTTTTTGCGGCCTAGGTAGCTTCTAAAGGCAGTCCCTTCGCTTAACCTCGTCATTAGAGCTAAGACTGCTACCTCTTGCTATAGGCTAGGAGTAGTGACGACTTCTGAATTGAAACATCCTATGTAATCCCTCAATCTCTCTGTTTCTTCCTGTTTGATGGACACCAACTCGCCGGTAGTTTTCTCCCTTCGCTTTTTGCTGACAAAGTGTGTAACAAACATGGAAGTAGCTGGTGAAAATCAAAAATAGTTGCCGACGGTATGCTTTTCAACCATGTCTTGGCTAGTCCAGACAATGTAGAAGAGAAAACTTTACACCATACCATGTCAATATCATTCTACAATAGCATGTGTGTTTCGTACGCTGATATGTGATTCTCAGGATCCGTCTTATCATAATACTTACATGTCGGCATCTTGACTTTCTCCATCAGCCCTTGAAGTATAGCCGTCGAGAAAGGAGAATCACGTAGAGATACCGGTGCCCTTCGTCGGTACTCGCGCTCTCTCCTGGGCTGAGTTGAATGTTGGATCTCCTCTGCCCAATGGCTCCATAAGGGTCTTGGAATTCTCCACCTGATCCTGGTCATTCCGGCCTTGATCGCCCTGGCAGCCCGTTAGGAGAGAACACATCTTTCTCACTGGGCTGTGGGGCCTACTCAGGGGACACTTGCCGGTATGATCGGTCGGTGTCGTCTGGCTTGCCATGGCTTCGAAAACCTCTGCAGCACTCCTAAGTTGTTCAGGGGTGACCATGTGCTGGAATGCTTCAAAGATGCCTGGTTGAGGGGCCTCATTAACACTTTCCCCCTTATCAGTAGGTGGTTTGGAAGATCCCACTACCGGTTGTGTAGTTGAGAAACCCGGTGGTGCTTTCCCTAGTGCGACATTGTTCTCGTCAGTTTTCGGCATCCCAAAAGTTTGCTTAGGATCCATGAGATTGGTATGCTGGCAAAATTATGGCTTAAGACTTAAAGGTATAGTTCACCCCTCCTTCTAGTGCCAACAGTTCCGGTATGGAATAAACGTTGGGGAAGGGAACTGGTATCCATTGGATGTATTAACCAATTTGGAGTCCTGTAAGACAGAGCACGTAAACTAACCTTAGGGGATTCCAGGAACGCCCCTCCAATGCCTAAGTCAGTAATGGGTAATAACCGGTAGATCTCAGGTAGAGTATAATAATATATGTAAACGTACCTTATGACTCAGATCTTAGTGTCCTTGCTAAAATAGGACTCTGCTCCAATTGCTTGGATACAATTCTATCCTACTTCAATACTTATCTTTAGGCCCATAGGCGCATTAGATAATAACTGAACAAGGCCCATGCCCATATGAGAATAGCCCAGGTTAGGAGTACCGTCAAGGTATCCTCATAAAACCGATATGACGTAGTTAACGACCCTTTAAAATATATTGACCATGACAAACTTTAGCGGTTCCTGAGAACTAGTATGGAACTTAATCAGCCCCCATAGACTTATTTTTCTTTCGGACTTATTTTCAGTTTGATTCAGTTCAATTCAGTTCATTTCAGTTCAACTAATTTCAGTTCAATTCACTTTAATTCAGTTTATCTCTATAATTTAGTTCACTTTATCTTTATAATTTAGTTCAGTTAAGTTCATTTCTCTCTGTAATTCAGTTCAGTTTCTCTCAATCCAAAAGAACAGGGTCAAGTTCTCACATTGGGAGAATATGACGAGGGGTGGACATACTTTATATTACAAGAGACGACAAATATTGTTTTAGGCTGAATTGAAGTTAAAGGGAACAGAACTAAAGTGAGCAGAATCGAGCGGTACATACTGAAGAAAAACGGTGAGAGGAAAGTACTCTATAGAACTATTCACTCCTCGCAAATGGGGTAATTCAACTGACAAAGAAAAGGGTTTTAAGTACAAGGAGAAGCAAATTTGTAGAAATTGAGAATAATAAATGGAGATAAATTAAAGTATGTGGCAAGAAATCATTAGACTATTAGTGTGTTCTTTTTGGTGCTTCACTCATTTCATTTTCATTGTTAGATAATGGTGCTTTTTTCTTTTCAATCTTTGGGCAACAGAAGGGCCTACACATGAGTAGATTGAGCGTCGCTCAGAGCCCTTAATTTTAAGGGGGTCCGTCTATATTTTATTTTATTACTTTTTAGGTTTTTTGAGTTTAGATGAAAAATACATTTGTGAATCCAAATTTTTGCTTCTATTCTATATACTTTTCTTTTTTCATATTTCATAGCTATTTGTAATTTTATCCTTGGCAATTGGCATAACTTTACTATATATTCTTTTAAATCTACACTATCTCTTTGCTAAAAAATGAAAATAATATTGGAGTATTTAAGAAAGTTAATTCATTTCAATCATTTTTAATAAAAAAATAAATTAGTTATTAATATACGGGATCAGAGATCCATTTTATATCCCTATAAGGCCCACGTTTAATACATGGCACATGACTCCTAAATTGTATGAGACGTCCATGGGCAATAAACTACTAGTGTATTGCAATGTGATTTTGCTTCGGTGCATGATGGCATCAAACAATGTTTTAGTAAAGTGCGTACATAATGTAGTTGAAATAATGGTAATGAAGTCTAATTAAAATAATTTGATCCATTCTGCTAGATTATTAGGTTTACTCAGCTATTCTGTGGTATAGGCCTTAACCACAATAGAGCTTCTGACACGGTACTTCCTGTCGGACCACAGTAAATATCCAAATGAGTGATCCTTCAGAAGATGGCTTTGTTCAGCTGTAAAAATTAGCTTATAGTGCAGCTCCTGACCCTTTTCAGTGAATGTCAAAGTCTTTGGTTCAACCGTAATTGATATACCAGATGGTGCTCTTATACTTGCAAGATACGTGCTTGGATGTCCAACATTCTTTAGTCTCCTGACAATAGTTGCATTTCCCGAGAAACTAGGAACAAAAATTGTTGGGTAGTTTAGATCCGCAACAGCAACTGAATCTGGGCAACAATAAGAATTATCTGAGAGCTTCTTAATCATCTTCTTGTTGTAGCCGATTGTACATAGAAAGTTTAGGTAGTCATGATGGTTCATGTCGTAAACTAGTCCGGGATACATTGCTCTGTTTGGCCTCACATGACCAGCCCCATAATGAAATGGGGTTGCTGTCATATTGGTGAAATCTACCAACGGTTTTCTTCTGTTGTCGCGTGTGCTTGCTGCAATTAAAATTCATGCCATTTGACAATCAGCGTATTCTTTTTTTTTCTTATTTGACAGCTTAAAATAGAAGCATAAAACAAATAACAATGGTGCATAATCATGAGGAGCTATACCAGTTGTCATGATAGCTGATTTTATAGCGGATGGGCTCCAATGCGGGTACATTGTTTTGAGAAGACCAATGATTCCTGTGATATGTGGGCATGACATTGATGTTCCATCCATTAGACCATAGGGAGTGTTTTCTTGGGTTGATTTCGCCTTAGCTTCACTTATGGCAGCAATGATATTTACCCCGGGTGCAATTACATCAGGCTGAAAGCATACTTTGATTTAGAAAATGAGTAACACTTCAAATAACAAGCATATATATAAAAGAGAATTTAGAAATAAATAATTCTAATACTGATTGTCAGATGAATCATTGAGGATGAATCTTGAATTTTGCAAGTACTTTCTTTCACAGTGAAACTAGTCTAAAATTTGGTATACGTTTTTTCTCTGTTTGACTATTTATGTTTGGCATATAAAAGAAAATATTAACATGTGCGAATATTTTGATATACCTCAAAATATGGAATTATTTTTGGTGTATTGACTGTATCTTGTTCTTCAATGTTGATTTTTATGGTCATACTTAAAAAATTGAGACATTTGGTATCTTAAAAAAATCAAAATAAGAGAGATCGAGGTCAAGTCAGGATTAATTTAAGGTGGAATAGGTTTGGAACTTATTCTAAGTTATCATCTTGATTCGGAGTAGTCATAATAGCATTTACGTAATCTGAACTTCTATACATCGCCCAACAATTACTTAAAATCGCCTAAAAAATAGTTAAAATTACCTCTATAACCTTCTCTCTTTTTTTTTCTTAAATCATCACCACCCACCTGCTGCCAAGCACCCACCACCACTATGTCACTTGTTAAGCAGATGACGAGCACGCTGGTTAGCCCCTTTCACTCTGGAATTCAACTCGTCAATGTCAGTGTCAAGATTATCAAGAGCTTTGTTTTGCCTGCATTCACGACATCATCCATTAGAACTTCAAAATTACAGCATGGGCGCACATCCTTCCCAATACACATCATCCATTAGAACTTCAAACAACACTTTTAAAGTCCTAAACTTTCCTCTTACTCTCCCCCAACTCTTCATTCCCAAATCGTCACAAAACTTCCACCACTAAAGAAGCAAAGCAAACACTCCAAAATCTCCACTGTCTCTCCCTCCTAAAACCTTTGTTCCATCAATGGCTGCCGTAGAACCACCACCACCAACAACTCCAGCACCAGAACCCAACATGAACCTTCGTGAAGACCAACAACAACCACCCAACACACTCTACACTCGCATACGTCTCGCTACTAAATCTGATGTCCCTTTCATCCACAAACTCAGTTAGAACGTACGCGGTGAACTGAAATTTTTTTAGGCTTGGGCGAACGTCCGCGGTGGACGTTAGCCCCATGGCTGGAACGTCTGGCCTGGACGTTCCGGCCATGGGTGGAACGTCCACCGCGGACGATCGCCCCATGGCCGGAACGTCCAGGCCAAACGTTCCGGCCATGGGGCGAACGTCCACCGCAGACGTTCGCCCATGCCTAAATTTTTTTTGGGATAATCGTATGTGGGTGATGGTGGTGGTTGGGGGAGGTAGGTGACGGCGGTGGAGGGTCACAGCTGGGAGTGGAGAGGTAGGGGATGGTGGTGGGGTGGTGGATGGAGTGGAAAAGAGGAAAGGGTAAAATAGTCCGAAAAAATAGATTTATGGCGATTTTAAGTAATTTTGGGGGCGATAATTAACAAACCCCTTATGTAATTTTGATAAAAATTATGGGAATTCTATGTAATAAGTACATGCATCCAAGTGCATGTAGAGCATGGTGCACCTTTTCTAAACTATGTTGTTTTATCATTTTTCGAGTTTATAATTTTATAAAATTATTGTTATTTGCTTCCTTAAATTTTGCAACTAAAGATTCCTTTTTCAAATTTAAATTTAAGAGGTATATGTTCTTTTATATTCAGTGCAGATGTTCATTTACTATATATTCTTTTCATTATAACCTTTATTCTTTTATAAATATAATTATACACGTTCTTTGATGTTAAGTCGCGTGTTTTTTTTTAAAGTAGAAAAGTTGTTGAAAAAAGTTTGTGTTTTTTTATATAAATGGTATGTTCTTTTTGGTTGCACAATGAGCATTGTACACCCTAGTGCATAATCCACGCTTTGTCCTATATAAGAATAGCTGGTGTTTTGGAAAGTCTTTTTCATTCCAAAAAATAAAAAATGTAATTCTCATTGTTCATATATTAACATTGTTTGCACATCACAATAATAATTTAGTCATTTTCATAGATTCGGTGCATATATATAATTATATCATTTTCCAATATAGAAGTCAGAAGGATATATATACCTTCAGGATTCCAGGAGTGACAATGTTAGGTCCTCTAGATGAGAAACCCGCCACAAACGGAGCTGGTTTCACTCCAAATTCGGTCCTTGCTGCAGTTATAGTTGCAACAGGAGAATTGGTGGAGTTGATGTAGGCAAAAAGGGCTTGTGCATCAGAGAAAGCAAGGTGTGAAGCAGGAAGTGGATAATTTTCAGCCATGATTTGCATTCCATGTTCTTTAGTGTTTGCTATGATCAACCCAACAGCGCCAACTCTTGCAGCTTCGTAGCCCTTGTGTTTTCGAGCACCTAATCCTCGCAAGCACACTAAGATCTTCCCTTTCACCTTTTCCGGATCCATAGTTCCATTAAAGCAGAACTTCCTGGAGGTATTGCATTGATTCTAAAATTTAAAAATTCGGTTACATGCTAATATTTGATTTTAAAATACTGCAGCCAATTTTAGTTTATTACTTACGCTTCAGTAGCATTAGCTTTAGGAGATTGAGCAATTACACTAGTAACGAGGCCGTAAAACTTGTTAGCGTCTAGACCTTTGTGTGTGATGCTTGCTCCCTTCGTACGCGCACATATGACAGAGTAGATTTCAATGGTTAAATAATTAAGCAAATTAAATATTTTTATGTGGACAACTTATGAAGTACATATGATAAGTTACAGTTGTAATCTAAAGGAAAATTTGCACAAAACTACCTTAAGTTTTTACTTATTTAGAAACTCCCACCTTTATGTTTTTTTTCCTAAATTTCCACCTAAACTTTACAAAACCTTTATAAACTCCCACCACTTAACTGATTTTGCCAAACTCCTTTAGTGGTGGGACACATATCAGCTATTTGTTTTGTTTTTCCCTCCAAACAATTCACTTTCCCCTTCTTATATAAGAGAATTTCCCTCCAACACAAGCAACAAAGGAGTCAGACCTCTTTCTGATAAGATGTGGCTGAAGGATCACAGGGTGAAAAGGAAAATTCTCTTATATAAGAAGGGGGAAGTGAGTTGTTTGAAGAGAAAAAACAAAATAAATAACTGATGTGGATCCGACCACTAACTGTGTTTGGCAAAATTCATTAAGTGGTGAGAGTTTATAAAGGTTTTGTAAAGTTTAGGTGGAAATTTAGGAAAAAAAAAACATAAAGGTGGGAGTTTTTAAATAAGTGAAAACTTAAGGTAGTTTTGTGCAAATTTTCCTAATCTAAAATAAGAGAAAAACCCAGCTGGCTAACCTTGAAATTTTTGTTATTGCCGAGGGTTACATAGCTCAAAAACTGCCGATCAGTGGTACTAGCACCTACAGTAAATATCCAAGGAGCAACATTCGCAACGGAGCCTGATTTAGGCCCATTATTACCAGCTGCTGCAACTACAGGAATGCCATTCTTCACTGCATGAAAGGAGCCTATGGCAATCGAGTCGCTCAAGTAGTCCCTTGGATCCTTGCCTATAGACATCGAGATGATGTCCACGCCATCAGCAATCGCCGCTTCTAATCCTGCCAAGATGTCGGAATCACTGCAGTACGATTCCTGATTCGAGGGTGAGGGCCAACATGTCTTGTAGGCGGCTACACGTGCCCTTGGTGACCCTCCTGCTGCTGTCCCTTTACCAAATCCTTTAACATTGACATCGGAGACTATGTTTCCACCGGCAATAGAAAGTGTGTGTGATCCATGACCATCACTGTCTCGAGGACTTTTCGAGTGGTTGAAAGTCATGTTGTATTCTTGGCGTAGTGCTTCCGCATAGCCTTTGAAAAAGTATCTCGCTCCTATTAACTTCCTTTAAATTTTTCAAAATGAGAGATTACACTTAGTTTCTTGTATTTTGTTCTTGGTATGATGATCAAATAGATTTTAAGTATAAGGTGCATTTATATATATCATTGGAGTTTTTCAAGGGTGTTACTCTTCATAATCCCAAATATTACTAGATTTCACTATAATAATTCCTACACAGCGGCACATTTATACTCTCCAACTCTCGTGGTACCACAACTACCATCCATTGGTCCAAACCCCACCACTATCGACCACCATGTTACCTCTAAAAGTAGAGGACAACCAGCCATGAGAGCCATCATACACCAACTATCGAAGTGTAATAGATGGTCTTGCATTGGGAGTGAAGGGCAAATATTTGTGCAAATTAAGACTTGTTCACGACTAGACTGTGTATTAAGGCCATGTTCTCTTCACTATATGAAGGGCAAAAATTTGTGCAGATTAAGACTTGTTCACGACTAGACTGTGTATTAAGGCCATGTTCTCTTCACTATATTTTAAGAAATTACACTCATTCTTGTTATAATCGGATTAGATCACCTTAACTCAGGTGAAGTGAACAAAGTATTAGTCATGCATGTGTGATAGTTACTTTGCCAAAGGCTATGTTAGGTAATATGTTTAACCTTTACCTTAAATTATCAGTATTTACTTATTTAATTAAGGTAATCTGATTACTTAACATAATCATATATAATAAGCTAATTATATTAGAACTAAATTGAGTTTGGTACTTTTAGCAGTTTGGCAAAACAAGAAGTCGAAAATTTATATTATATCCTCTATTTCAATATTTTACTAAATTACTCAACTTATAAATTTGGTGCCATCATTTTAGTTACAAAAAAAAAACTTTGTAAATGTATATCTAATATGCAATGTATAAAACGTAGGAGTATTTAGTAGTGTAGTGGGCTTTAGGTGATCCTTTATTCCCGTTGAAGCCCAACTCCCCAATTCCTTCTTCCAAGAGAACAATCCCCCATGCACGCCAAATCCAATTTTATTTAGATCACTTATATAGAAGAGGTGGAGGTCAATACAATTATAACTTTATTGTTGAAAGTAATGTCATACCTGTTACAGCGAAAAGTGGGATCGTTTTCATTTTCGCAGGTACCTTTAAATTTTTTAGGAATCAGACCCAAGTTTTCGTCGCTGAAGCTCCTTGACTCAGGCCAAACACCTAGATACCAAAAGTATATAAATGTAAATATATTGCATAGATGAATGTTATTTTTCTCCGACACCTAGATAAAACGTAACATAGTTATTGACAAAATGATAAGGGCACAGAAAAGCCTGAGATCTTCTCATTCACAATTACGTTATATAATACAAGCTAATCTCCTAAGTAGGAGTAAATCAAGGAGAATAATATAACTTCCCTAAAAGATAGGAAGGAATCTTAACTAGAATATCTCAATGCCTAATATAACTCTAACACCCCCCCTCAAGTTGGAGCATGAAGAGATGTAATGCCCAACTTGGACATGAGAAGATCAAACTGAGTTTTGCCCAGTGCTTTGGTGAAAACATCAGCCAACTGTGCAGTGGTAGGAACATAGGAAGGAGCAATCAAGCCATCCTGTATCGCATCGCGGACAAAATGACAGTCAACCTCAATGTGTTTCGTGCGCTCATGAAATACAGGGTTGTGCGCAATATGAATAGCCGACTGACTATCACAAAATAAAGGAATGGCCTTGGGATGATGAACACCAAGACTAAGTAAGAGACCCTTGAGCCACTTAAGCTCACAAGTAATGGCAGTCATGGAGCGATACTCGGCTTCTGCGGAAGATAAGGAGACAGTGTGTTGCTTCTTAGTCTTCCAAGAAATGGGAGACTGACCCAAGAAGACTAGCCAACCGGACAATGAGCGTCGCGTGATGGGACAGGCAGCCCAATCAGAGTCACACCACCCCTGGAGTGTGAGATCACTGGCGGAACTAAGTAAAATACCATGCCCGGGGGTACCCTTCAAGTACCGAACAACACGTAAGGCAGCGTCCCAATGAACAATATGAGGAGCCTGAAGAAACTGGGAGAGAATATGAACGGAGTAGGCAAGATCCGGACGAGTAACTGCAAGATATATGAGGCGCCCGACAAGGCGACGATAACGTTCGGGGTCGTCGAATAAGGCGCCAGTGTCATGACTAAGCCGATGGTTCTGCTCCATCGGAAAACCGCAGGGCTTAGCACCCAATAAACCAACCTCGGAAATAATATCGAGAGTATACTTCCGCTGACAGAGAAACAAACCGGAGGCACTACGAGCTACCTCAATGCCTAAAAAATATTTGAGAGAACCCAAGTCTTTCATCTTGAAACAGTCACAGAGATAGGCTTTGAACAAAGAAATAGCATGAGAATCATTCCCCGAAATAATGAGATCATCCACATAGACCAAGACATTGAGCTGAGTAGAGCCCTGAGTATAGGTGAAAAGAGAATAATCAGAATATGACTGTAAGAAACCATACCCTTTCAAGGCAGTAACAAGTTTTGCAAACCAACACCGAGGCGCCTGCTTCAAACCGTACAAAGACTTGCGCAATCGACACACAAGATTAGAATCCGAGCGACCAAAGCCAGGAGGAAGTTTCATGTAAACTTCTTCCTGTAAATCACCATGAAGAAAGGCATTATGAACATCCATCTGATGGAGTTCCCAGTTTTTGGAGGCAGCAATAGCCAGAAAAGCCCTGACGGTAGTCATTTTAGCAACGGGAGCAAAAGTCTCATTATAATCAAGCCCTGCCTGTTGATGATTACCAAAGACAACCAACCGAGACTTCAGACGCTCAATACTGCCATCAGAATGATACTTGATGCGATACACCCATTGACTGCCTAAAGCTTTTTTACCAGGGGGAAGCGGTTCTAGAGTCCATGTCTCATTATCCTCCAGAGCTTGAATTTCAGATTGCATCGAGGCCCTCCATCCATCATCTTTCATAGCATCCTTAAAAGAACGCGGTTCCTGAGTAGAAATAAGAGCTGCAAGAAACTTTTGATAATTGACAGAAAATTTATCACAATTTACATAGTGAGCCAAGGGATAGGGTGTACCTGAAGAAGAAGAAGGCTCGGAAACCGAGGAAGCCGGATCCATACAAGGAGCACTAACACTGTTCGTAACAAAATCACGAAGGCGAGTGGAAGGAAGCTTAGTACGAAGACCTCGGCCCATTTCGGAAGCGGAGGCCAAACCCGAATCAAGAAGGGAAGAAGCGGGGCCGGATTTTGGTGAGGCAGAGGGAGGAACTGGGCCAGCTGGGCGTGAGGCCGGAGCTGGGCCGGATTTTTGTGAGGCCGCGGGAGAAACGGGGCCAGCTGGGCGTGAGGCCGAAGCTGGACCGGATTTTTGGGAGGCTACGGGAGAAACGGGGCCAGCAGGGCGTGAGGCCGAAGCTGGGCTAGAGGGAGAAACCGGGCCGGAATCAAAGGGAGGTGGGCTGGATTGTGTGTGGGGCATTCATTACCGAACAAACCGGCGAGAGCCTTCCACTGCTCAGCCGAAAAAAGAGACGAGGAGGAAGAAGACCCGCCGGGAGAGACCGAAGGATCGACGGAGCCGAGGCTGCTGACGGCAGCATTAGCGCGGGCAGGAGTAGACCGTTTAGAAGCCGGACCTTTGGTGCGATCAGGGTATCCGTGGAGCTCATAACAGTGGGCGACACCATGCCCTTTTTTGTGACAATGGGTACATGTGAGATGGGCCCAGCAAGAAGCAGAATCATGACCATTTTTATGGCACTTGCCACAAACCAACTTAGCACCCGAAGAAGAAGAGGCGGACGAGCCGCGAGCAGGTGGGCCTGCAGTCCGAACCGAGAAGCCCAAAACATCGGACCCAGAGGAGTCCACAACCGGAACTTGTGAGAGACGAACACGCTCATCCTGGATAGCCAAATGATAAGCACGATCCAGGGTGGGCAGCGGGTCAGAGGACAAAATATTTGTCCGCAAATGAGCATAAAATTCAGAGTAGAGACCCATTAAAAATTCATGTAACTTGGCGGTTTCATAACGTTCAGCATATAAATCAGAAACTGTACATTGAGAACAACAAGAACAACTAATCGGGGGTTCAAGAAGAGATAATTCTTCCCACAAAGCATTCAACTTGCCATAATAAGTAGAAACAGACATGGTTTTGGTTTGTTCACAACGGGAAATAGAAGATTTTATTTGTTGAATTCTAGGGCCATTAACAACAGAAAAACGAAGTTTTAGATGTTCCCACAAACGACGAGCCTCACGATATTTAGTTAAAGTACTTTTTACCTCAGGAGTGATGGTGTTGGTAATCCAAGACACAAGCATAGCATTGATGGTGAGCCAATCGGACTCGGTGCAAGGAGGAAGAGGAGAAGTAATAGTACCGTCAACAAAAGCAAACTTGCGCCGGGCCACAAGGGCGAGCTGTATGTCTGCCGCCCAGTCGGCATAGTTATCGTGAGTAAGCCGTGTTGGGGTAATGAAATCTCCGGGCCGGTCTTGAGGACCAAGGAAATAAGGAGAAGAAGTATCAATTTTTAATGGCGGAGGTGGTGGGGTTGCGTCGCCTGCCATGGCGAAAAAAAATTTGTAGGTTTTTGTTTAACCTGCTCTTGATACCATGACAAAATGATAAGGGCACAGAAAAGCCTGAGATCTTCTCATTCACAATTACGTTATATAATACAAGCTAATCTCCTAAGTAGGAGTAAATCAAGGAGAATAATATAACTTCCCTAAAAGATAGGAAGGAATCTTAACTAGAATATCTCAATGCCTAATATAACTCTAACAGTTATGCATACTTCGACACCTTAATTTTGGCAAAACAATCACCGAATTCCCATGAACTCAATAAATTGGATACTTAGGCTCCGTTTGGTAGGGCGTAAAATATTTTCAGTGTAAAATGATTTTCATGGAAAACAATTTACAATGGAAAAAAAAAATCCAAAGTTAGTTTTTCATTGTTTGGTGCAATGTAAGAAAAATGATGAAATGAAAGGAAAATGAAAGGGAAAGTAAGGAGGTAGTGAGAGGAGTGTATAAGAGAGATAAGGAAAATAGTATTCCCTTCATTTTGAAAGGAAAATGGTTTTCCATCATTGGGAGAGTAATTTTACCCCAATGGAAAATGATTTTACACTCTTTTGCCAACCAAACAATGTAAAACTGAAAATAGAGGAAAACACTTTTCCGGGAAAATGTTTTACACCCTACCAAACGGAGCCTTAGTCACTTACTCGTGTTCGAATTTGACATGGGTACTTGAGTCAAAGTAACATAAAATATTATAATGTAGCTCAATACCTGTATCAAGGGTTGCAATAATACTATCTTCGCCAAAATTCTTCCTCCATATTGAATAATTAGGAATATACCCGTTATCTTCTAATCCAAGAAATTCCCATGATCTTGTTGTGTGGATCTTGTTAAGTTGGCTTTTGAAAACAGAGATAACATCTGGATGCTCTTCAGGAAGATAATAAAATGAATGAACCAAAATAGACCGATTAATACTATAGATTGGAACATAAGAAACGATGCGCGCACTTAACTGGAATCATATCAAGAAACAAAAGTAGAGGGAAGTAAAGTTTATGGAACTCACTTTGGAGCTCTCTCGCTTCTTCCTGGTGGAGCAGGGCAGTAAATCCATTGAAGACCTTGTTGTATGAGTATAGTATTGCATCCTCAGCTTTAGCACTACTTCTATTATTTACAACTAGAGTTATTAGTAGTAAATATATACTTCCTCCATTCTTTAATAATTGCAACATGTAGGGGTTACACATTTTTTAAAGAAATGAAAGAAATAGAAAAACTTGAAAAAAGGAACTCATATGATAAGGAGAGAGATATATAGAGAGAAAATATAGTCATATTTTGTAATTACAATTAATATTAAACTTCCAAATAATAAAAATGTTGTAATAATAATAAAAGAATGGAGGAAGTATTTGTAAATTGACAATTCAACTTTAAAAATCTTTACTTCATTAACCAAGTTTAATATATTACTTTGGTCATCTTAGTAGGTTCCATCAAATTTTTATTGGACTTTTTACCCTTATTTTTGTTATTTTGTTTTATTTGCTAGATTTTCGAGTAATTATACTTTGTTTTCAATTTTAATCTCTAGTTTCTCCATTTGTGGGAGTATACTTTGTTTTCAATTTTAATCTCTAGTTTCTCCATTTGTGGGAGTTTTTTTATGTCAAAGGACTAACTCAATCAAAAGTTAATATTGATGGTTGGAGTCAACAGATTAGTTTTAGGCTCTATTATGCCCCCTCAAGCAAGAGCCCATTAGGCTTGAAGTGTGAATTCAGCAGAGGTCTCGCTTATGCCTGGCACTAAGTATTCTACTTAGAAAGAAGGGGTGGATGAGATTTGAGCCCGTTACCTTTATATCACGCTGGCTCTGGTACCATGTCAAATAATCAACTCAAACAAAAAGTTAAGCGGATGGTTAATTTAAAGTCTGTGTAATAGTTTAATTTTCTATCACTTTATTCCCATCTCTTTATGGGGTTAGTCCATCCTTAGCTTGTTGAAGAGTTTTTCTTTGTGGTAGTATTAGTCTAGAGTTATGATGGCATAGGTTAGTTGATCGGTTTCAACATACATCTATCTACATAGATTCTCGCACTATTTCTCCAAGTCAAATAAGTCTTTAGTGATAGAAGAACACGAGAGATTGTTAAGGCCCTTGCGTCAAGGTTTTATGAAGAAACTACGAAACCATTTAGGACATGTAAAATGTCTTAAGTTAGGGTTTAGAGAATGTCATTCATGTTGTTTTATTGTACATGTAAATTAAAATGTCTAAAATGGGAGTTGAAGGGAATATAAAGTCATCCTTGGAGCATTTTCAGTGGTTGCTCCACTAGTGAGTTATGAGGAGAGAGTATGAAAGTAACATTAATTTATTAGGATAGCAAAGAAAGTTGGCCAAAAAATTGATGCCCGACTCATCATGATGGACCAAGGGAAAGGAACAAAGAAAGAACGGGAGGAGAGCGAATATATGGTAGGGTAAGTTAAAAGTAGAAGAAAGAAATGTGATGACCATAAACTGGAGGGTAACCAATAGGAGTAAGAAGTATATGATATTGAAATGAGTATGGTATGCATGAAGTGAAAGAGTGAGGAAATAATAAAATAATTGATGACCATTAACCGAGGTCAACTATTGAGTATGCTCTTAACTTGCAAAGTGTCCTAATTCATGGCATGTCAAAAAACGTGATCTCAGAGTTAAAATCTGCCACTCCTACAAGTGGAGCTAAACAAGTAGTATGAAGACTAATAAACTAGTTTTACTTTTCTGTTATATGTGTAATAAGTTGTTACCTACTGTAACAAACTTTGTAACTACTTTGTAACTGTCCTTAGCTACTATAAGTAGCCTGTTATCTTTTTCTTTCTCTTTGTAGAAACCATTTCTATCATTACAGTAATAACAAACTTCCTCTCTCTTTCTTTTCTCTCTAAAATACTCTTTCATGTTGTTATACCTATGTTAATTCACATGGTATCAGAGCAGAAATTGATCATTTTCTGCGTATAATTCTTGAATCTTTGAAGATTCTTTCTATTCCGCTGAAATTCTATTGAAATCTGTATTCTTCTTGCTTCATTAAAAATGGTGGAAATTGAGGTTAATGCTGAAAATGGAGGCGATTCATCCTCTTCTAATCAGAATAATACGAATTCTGGAAATGTAAATGTAAGTCTTGCTTATAATGATCCATTTTATATTACAAGTTCAGATCAAACTGCAAGTAAATTGGTTTCGATTAATCTCAATGGTAGCAATTTTATTAGCTGGAAACGTAATGTGAGAAGAGCTTTGATTGCGAAGAATAAAATAGGTTTTATTGAAGGAACTCTTGTTAAACCTGATGAATCACATAAGGATTATAATCGCTGGATGAGATGTGATTATCTTGTGATTTGCTGGTTAATGAATTCAATGAATGAAGAAATTGGAGAGAACTTTACTTTTGTTGATAGTTCTGCACAATTATGGCATGAAATTGGTGAATGCTATGGTCAATCTAATGGACCTCAGATTTATCAATTGAAACGCGAGTTAGACAACCTTAAGCAAGAAAATCAGTCCATTATGATGTATTATGGAAAATTGAAGCGTTTTTGGGATGAATTACAAAACCTCGGAAGCTTACCAACCTGTACTTGTGGTGTTTTGCTGAAGTGTAGTTGCAATTTCTTGAAGAGGTTATCTGAATTTGACTCTGAAGAAACTAATGCAGTTTCTATTAGGTCTTAATAGTGGATTTGATAATGCAATTAGCAATATTCTTGCTATGGATCCTCTTCCATCTATTAGTAGAGCATTTTATTTGGCTCAACAGATGGAAAAACAGAAGGAAGTGAGTAGTATGAATGCTAGTCCAGGAAGTCATGAGGTTAGTGCATTTGCTGTTCAGCAGAAACAACACTCTTATGCTAAGAATTCTTACAAGAAGGATTGGAGAAAGGAGAAACTGGAGAGAATGTGTGATTATTGTAAGAAGCAAGCAAGGACACACTAGAGATGTTTGTTTCAAACTTAAAGGTTTTCCAGAATGGTTTACAAAGAAATATGGGGTCACTACCAAGCTTGCTGCACAAGTGTCTGTTCCAGATCATCTTGATTATGCAGGAGATGATCCTCTTGAATATAGTGCTGCTGGACCTTCTGCTACTTCTTATCACAATACTGAAGTTCATGACTCTGCCTTGATACAATCTATAATGACTGAAGTTATGAAAGCAATGAAAGGCAAGCAAGTTGTTGGAGAATCTTCCAACAATTCTGTTTCATATGCCAATTGTGCAGGTATATCTTTGCTTACTTCTGTTACTGATATTTGGATTGTGGATTCTGGTGCCACAGATCATATGGCTTTTGATGATAAATTATTTATACATAAAAGAAAGTTATCCAAGTCTGTTAAAATTGGATTGCCTGATGGAACTCGTTCTTATGTGTCTGAAATTGGAGATGTTGATGTGTTTCCTAACCTTGTTCTCAAAGATGTTTTATATGTCCCAGTTTTAAGCATAATTTGATTTCAGTTGGGAAATTGATAGATGATGCTGCTATTGAAGTAATTTTCAGATCACATGAGTGCATATTTCTTATTCCAATACTACACATCATCTTGGTACAGCACCTAAAATAGGTGGTTTGTACTTGCTCAATTCTTCACAAAATATGTTTCTACTAATATACACAAAAATTTTCCTATAGTTACTAATGTTGTCGTTGCTGATTCTAATTCTCACTCTCTAGCTTTTGTTTCTCAATCTTCTACTCTATCAAAATCTTCCAAATCTTCTAATCTTTCTATTGATCTGTTACATGCTAGACTTGGCCACATTTCATTATCCAAAATGAAACACTTAGGAATATGTGATTGTAATCACTTAAACAACTATTTTTGTGAAATCTGTGTGTATGCAAAACATCACAAACTTCCATTCCCTAGAAGCCTTAATAGGGCTGCCAAGTGCTTTGATCTTATTCACATTGATCTTTGGGGTCCCTATAAACACAAATCAATTTCAGGAGCCTCTTACTTCCTTACTATCCTTGATGATCATAGTAGGTGTACTTGGACCTACCTTCTTCATAATAAAATGCAAGTTTACAGGACTGGTTCAACTTTCATTCTTCAAATAGAAAATCAGTTTCATACTACCATCAAAGTTATTAGGACAGACAATGGCACTGAAATCATTCAAGATCAATGTTTATCATTGTTCATGAATAAAGGTATTCTTAATCAGAATAGCATTGTTGGTAGACCACAACAAAATGGTCGTGTTGAACGCAAACATAGACATCTACTTGAAGTAGCTAGAGCTCTCAAGTTTCATGCCAAGTTACCTTCAAAATTCTGGGGTGACTGTCTGTTAACAGCAACATACTTGATTAATATCCTTCCTTCTTCTGTTACTAATTGGAAAACTCCTTCTGAAATATTATTTGGCAAACCTCCTGACTATTCAATGCTGAGAATTTTTGGATGCCTATGTTTTGCATACAACATGGATAGAAATAAGGACAAATTTAGTCTTAGAGCTAAGAAATGCATTTTTATAGGCTACCCTTTTGGTCAAAAGGGATTCAAAGTCAATGACTTAGAGTCACATAAATGCTTTGTTAGCAGAGATGTCATATTTCAAGAAAATTCTTTTCCCTTTCATCACTCTCCTAATTCTATTTCTTCTTCTGTTACTAATAATCCTTCTATTGTTTCATTTGAAAATTCAAATGACCACTATTTCTAACAATTCTAATATTGATCCTTCTCATATTCTTACAACTCCTACAACACATTCTTCTTCTGATTCTCATCATTCAGCTTCTCCTAATCCATCTCCTTTACTATCTACTGCACAGCCTTCTACTTCTATTAATCCACCTCTTAATTCTCCTGCATCTACTACAGCTTCTATGTCTCTATCAAATAATATACATCATACTGTCAATATTCCTGTTACTAGACATTCTAGTAGAGTTTCTAAACCTCCAGTTAAGTTACAAGACTTCATTTGTCCTACCCTTCCTGTTTCTTCCAATTCTCATTCTTTTTCTGTTAAGTCTAATGTCACTCATGTTCCTGAACCTACTACATATCAGCAAGCTATTCAATTCCCTGAATGGAAACAAGCTATGCAACAAGAACTTAATGCACTTGAAACTAATGAGACTTGGTTACTTACTTCCTTACCACAAGGAAAGAAAGCTATTGGCTCAAAATGGGTATTTAAAATCAAGCACAAAGCAGATGGGAGTGTAGAACGTTTTAAAGCAAGGCTTGTTGCTACTGGTTACCAGCAAGTAGAGGGTGAGGATTTCACTCATACATTTTCACCTGTTGCCAAGCTTGCAACAGTTAGAGTCATTGTTTCTCTTGCAACTGCAAAACAGTGGCCTTTATGTCAACTTGACATAAATAACGCTTTTCTTCATGGCTATTTAGAAGAGGAAGTTTACATGAGGCCACCTCTTGGTTATGATAAAGCAAAAGCTGGTGAAGTGTGTCTCCTTAAGAGATCTTTGTATGGATTAAAGCAAGCTTCTCGTCAATAGAATAAGGAACTTAGCAAGTTTCTGTTTAATATTGGTTTCATACAATCTAAACAAGACTATTCATTGTTTACTCGTGAGCTACATGGTGAATTCATTGTCATCTTAGTGTATGTAGATGACATGGTGCTTACTGGAACATCTCAATCTCAGATAGATGTTGTCAAACAACAGTTGCATGAAGCTTTTACAATCAAAGATCTGGGAGATCTTAAATACTTTTTGGATATTGAAGTAATCAGAAATGAATCAGGGACTTTGTTAAGTCAAAGAAAGTATATTCTAGACATCATCAAGGATCTAAATCTTGGCAACTCCAAGCCTGTTTCCTCTCCTCTTCCCAAGGGCTTAGGTCTCTCTACTGAATTTGGGGACATTTTAGAAGAACCTGAACATTATAGGAATGGTGGGTAAGCTGTTGTACCTTAATATTACTCGGCCAGACCTTTCCTATGCCACACAACACTTAAGTCAGTTTTTAAGTTGTCCAAGAAAACCTCATTTGCAAGCAGCTATGTATGTGGTTAGGTACTTAAAGACTACACTGAATTTGGGTTTGTTTTATTCAGCACAATCTGATTTGATTCTCAAAGCTTACAGTGATGCTGATTGGAGTACTTGTACTTTCAGTAGTAGATCTTTAAGTGCATATTGCATTTTCTTGGGTTCACACTTAGTCTCTTGGAAGACTAAAAAGCAGAAAACAGTTAGTAAATCTTCTGCTGAGGCAGAATACAGAAGTATGTCTAGCACAGCTTCTGAAGTAGTTTGGTTGGAAGGATTACTTCAAGATTTGCAGATTCATGTTCCTACTCCTATTTATTTATACTGTGATAACACTGCTGCTCAACATATTGCGCAGAATCCAGTCTTCCACGAAAGAACTAAACACTTGAAAAGAGATTGTCATTATGTGAGAGAGCAGGTTGAAGCTGGTTTTCTCAAAACTTCTCACATCTCTAGTCAATTGCAGCTGGCAGATTTACTCACTAAGCCTCTTCCAGGTCCTCAGCATCAGCTACTTGCTTCCAAGCTTGGACTTGTGGACTCCTCACATGTCCAGCTTGAAGGGGGGATATGAAGACTAATAAACTAGTTTTACTTTTCTGTTATATGTGTAATAAGTTGTTACCTACTGTAACAAACTTTGTAACTACTTTGTAACTGTCCTTAGCTACTATAAGTAGCCTGTTATCTTTTTCTTTCTCTTTGTAGAAACCATTTCTATCATTACAGTAATAACAAACTTCCTCTCTCTTTCTTTTCTCTCTAAAATACTCTTTCATGTTGTTATACCTATGTTAATTCACAAGTAGGAATATATCTTGATATATTACCTTTGCAAGGATGAAAGAAGGTCAAGATGAGAAGTTGTCACAGCTCCATGATCAGTTGAAAAACGACGTGCTTTGTCTGAAGTCGATCCTAGATACACTATGTAGGACTGCATTACAGGAAGTGTGAAAGTTAGGACTTACAAAATATAAGTTTGCAAGATTTGAATTTCATGCTAAAAAATATACATGAAATTAAACAAGTAGGCTTGCCTTTTGGACAGCAAGTGCAGATTCCTGCACTGTTGAGAGAACAAGAAATATTGGTAATAGATATTGGAAAGACATTGAATTGCTCATTGTTTTGGTTTAATGCTTTAATTTTCTAATTGTTTTTGCATTAAAGAAATTGTTTTCTTTCTTAAGCAATTAAAGCAACGGTCTTTTTTTTTCAATTGCACATTGCTTTAGTTTGAAAGAATGCACATAATGATCAGCTGCCGTTTTATAATATAGTATGTAGATGTGCAACGATTATTAACTGAAATAGTAGTATCATGTAATGCTAAATTTTCAAGGTGGAGCCATAAAACTAAAAGGATTTAGTTATGCAACTATTTTCTCCATATCTTTAGGAACACATGATTTGATGGTCTAAAGAAAGAACGGACAATCCACAAGCGTTATGGACTAATTTATTTCCAACCTTCTTTCATAGCATACTTTATTTTGCTACATATAGGTCACATTCACATGTGCTTTCATTTAATGAATTTAGGTTGATACTTTGAATATTGAAGTGCCATGTAGTCATGTAGATGGATCGAAGTATATAATGAGTTTTTATGTTTCATACAAAGAAGTTGCATTTTTTTAAAATATGTTTAGGATAAATATTCTTTAGATGAAAAGTTTCAATTGCTATAGATACAAGTTTTGTTAATAAGTGACTAGAATTTTTTGCACGCGATGCGTGCTTGAATTTTTTTGAAACAGAAACTCGATTTTCTTCGGCATAAGAGTCAAAATTTGAACATTAGACATCGAAGTATAATTATTTTTAGTTGCAAAATTTGATTGGTTTAGTTTCTGTCACTTAAGTCTCTCACCATTCATTTTGTCTTTTTTTTTTTTACTTTTCAAAGTTAAATTCTATAAACAAAATAGAAATTTTATTGAATTTATTTATGATTTCTAATATTATAATTTTTTTAGTTGATTTTTGAATTAGGTACAATACTTCATAAATTGTAAAGAAAGTGCACACTTTGATTTCAAGTCAATTTTTTCATAAGTTGTAGTTTGTAAGTGAATTTGTAATTTAGAAAGGGAAGAGGGGCAAAATAGGCATTTCAAAAGAGGACACCATTGCTCCCCCTTCCCTTATATAATAGAGATAAGTCTAGACTAGCTACAAGAAGCTCAGATAAGAGTTATTAGGATTCAATAATATATGCCGAGCTAAAATAAGGATGATAACTTCTAATAAACAATGAATTACGTTCAAATAAATCTTAATGATTCACAAAATTATAGATAAGGGAGTTTAGTTTAAAGAACACATTCTAAATCCTAATAAAAAGTTATTTTGATTAGAAAAGAAATTATTTATACTCAATATAAGCACATTTTTACATTAATATTAATAAGCAATGGATGTTGTACCTAATGATATGTGTGAAGGACAAAGTCCTTCGATCAAGTTGGCAATTACAACTAGTAATACAATAGAGCAATTGTGGAGAGTAATTATTTAGATATTTTAGATGGTTGTAGATTGCTAGAAACCTACTACAATTTACACAACAAGAATGTTGGGGTCTAGCGTCCGACAAAATCGGACGGTAAAAAAAGCGGGGACGGATGGTAAATAATTTAGCGTCCGCCAACGGACGCTAAAGAGCCGATGCAAAACCCCTGGTCGCTAATGGCTGGATTAGCGTCCGATTGACGGACGCTAAATATTAGCGACCGCTTTTACTAAGTTCACGTCTGCACAAAAGCCTGATGCAAAATAGCTTCCATTTATGTGGCGGACGCTAGTTAGCGTCCGTTCTAGCGGACGCAAGTTAGCGTCTGGTACGCAGGCGGACGCTATTTTGCGTCAGGCTTTACGGACGCTAAGTTTAAAAGTCGGTCGCTAATTCCTCGACCTCTTGCATGGTTCAAATTACTTTAGCGGACGTTAACTTCATAGGCGGACGCTAATTTCGCTTTTCTTTTTTTTATTACAATGCTAATTGTATTTGAATAGTTTTTAACCTGTTTCGTTTTCCAACAAAATATATATACTCAAGCTGTCCGCTAATGCGCCGAATTCTGCACTAATGACCTGTTTGCATTAAATATAAATTCATAAATACACTAATATAAATTCATACATACATAAACATAAGTTAACGGTTTTAACTAAATTATATGTTTTCACGTCCTAAGTCGCACACGCATCACCACCGCCGCTGGGGGGGTCTCGAGGCCCGGTAGAGGGGAATGAACCACCACACTGGCTCATCATCTGGCTGTATGTCTCCATAGTGGCCCTCATCTGCGCCAGATACTCATCATACGCCCTGCGAACCTCCTCTCTCTCCTTTTGCCTGGCGATGCGTTCCTCTTCTCTCTCTCACTCCTCCGCATGTTCTCTTTGCATCTCGGCTCTCTCTTCCTCAAACTTTGCAGACAACTGAGAAAACATGGAAGGAGTGCAACTGAAGGATGAACTACCTCCTCCCCTCGAAGACCTCTCAAAATAGAGGTCTGCACTCGTCCCCAAACCAGGAACCCACCCTTTCTTTCTGCCACCCACAGTCTCAAAGAAAATCTGGTTCGGGGCCTTGGTTTCACCTCCTTCTTCACATTGAGCAAG